>NC_048595.1:424592252-424892252 GCF_003668045.3 Cricetulus griseus | reverse complement strand
AAGAATTTTTATCATGCTTCAACTCAGCTTGATTTCTTGATGAATTCAATGTTCTGTGTAGAGAGGAGGCAAGCATTAGCTCCCACAGTCTGGGGCTAGACAGAGTGGCCATCAGTGAGGACAAAGAGGGGCAGGCTGGCAGCACAGTAATGTGTTGCATCCATGGTTCATATTCAGGAGTTGTGTTTGAATGCATTGACTTTAGGGGTTCTTTGGGATTACAGTGAAGAAACTAAGTCATCAGTGTGATGTGGGAGTTGGGGATGCAGGAGAGAAGCTGGGCAGGAGTTCTCAGTGATAAAGGAGAGAGATCTGACATCATTGGCTGCCTGTGTCTCAGCAAGTCAGTATGACCAGGACAGGCTTGAGCAGAGGCACCAGGAAAAGATCAGCAAAGAAAGGCAAGCTGGGATAGCAGGACACTCACCTGCCAAGTATCCTGGGGAAGGAATAGCAGGGAAGAGGTCAAAGATGCTTCATTTGCCCACTGTTTCCCATTGCAAAGCACTACGACCTTCATGCTCTTTCCCAGGCAGAAAACTGTCATGGCCTTGTGTTGTGAAATTTGGCTTGGAAGGAAAAAGGTGATTCCCTACTATGGATTGCACTGTTCTGCCCATTGCTATTGCCAGTCTTCTCCCAGTCTTGGTCATCTGTTTTCTCGATGCTGTCAGTATTTTAATGGCCTGTATTCATTTCTATGTAGTAACCAAAGACAGGTTGCCCTGAAAGATTCGGAGAAAGGCTCAGTGGGTTGCCCCACCCAGAGTGGGAGAGGGAATCTGTTTTGCTTTCAGGGCAACCTATCTTTTGGGGAATTTGATGGAACTGGGGTGAGGAGTGATGATGGCTTCCAGAAAATATCTCAGCAACACAGGCCTGGTTCTGTTACTCCTGAGCCACTGTGGGTGAACATCACTCATCTGGGGGATACGCAGAAGCAGTGGAGGTGACAGCTTCCATTTGCACACACTGGGAGTGCAGAACATGGTTCTGTGAGTGGTTGCCTAGTTACAAGGCTGTGGCCAGGCTCTGCCTGAGGCCAATTTGGTCTTCTGTTATTACATCCTGGAGACTTCACCAGCCCTTGCCTCTCTACTCCACACTGCCTCTCATCATTCTATTTGCATTCATTGTAGGGCTGGCTGTAGAATCAAGATCACCATTTAAGTGTAATCTAATGTTTCCAATCAGACTATGGGGGCATTAAGTTGTGCTGTCTTTGTATTTCAGTTTTACTATTAAGGATGAAAGGGCTCATCGACAATATTTTTTCCTGACAATAACTCATTAGTTGCTGTCAACAGCAAAAATTTTAATGGGTTCTAGCTAAGGGAGCCATCTGTATTATTTCTTTCTCTCTTACCTCCAGGGCCATTGAGAATGAAAGAATCTCAGGAAATGGGCAATATATTGTCAAGTTTAAAAGCATATGGAACCAAGCAGGATTCCAGCGAAGACTCAAGGTCTTATAAACCAATATTTATAGGCAATTAAATTTCACCAAAGTCTATAAAAACATGCTACAGCTATGAATCAAATTAGTGCCTTGACCTACCCAATTAGACAAAGAAAACATCAATAATCAATATCATAATGAGGCAATTCCTTTTTTTTTTTTTTTGGTTTTTCAAGACAGGGTTTCTCTGTGGCTTTGGAGGCTGTCCTGGAACTAGCTCTTGTAGACCAGGCTGGTCTCGAACTCACAGAGATCTGATAATTAGGCAATTCTTTACTTAGAATTAGTGTACATTGTGTTTATATTTTAAAATCAAATGAACATGGTATTTTCAAACAAGAACATGCCCTTTGATAAAAGATGGAACTTCATGGGTGAGAGTAACTTTTGTTTGATTAGTGGATTGACCAGAGGTATTGCATTTTGGCATCTCAGCAAAATTTTCCTTTCATTTCCGATCAAGCTCACTCTCTGTTATAAGAATCGACTGCCTATAGATTTAAGTCGTTGCTTTTGTCAGTTTGGGTTGAAGAAGAGAGAGAGCTTCAAGGCTTCAAGCAGGCCATGTTGAATAATTTATAAGTTTCACACATAGCCCGAATGAAAGTGTAAGTACTAGCTAGTCTTCTGCTGCTGAAGTCCTTCATCCTTGTCAGGTGGGGACAGTGTTTCAGATCTGGGGAGGGAGCTTCTACTGTGATGGACAAGTGCTTACTTCTTGTCTCAGGTTTCCTAGTCTTATGATGTCTCCTGCTCTTCATCTCTCAGTTTCCAAGTATGGAAGCCACTTAAGATGCAGGGACTTGCCAATACACTTCAGAACTTGAGCTGATATTGTCACCTGTCAGCTGCAAGGAAATTCCAGAATCTTATGTGAAAGGAGTACATCCATCAAAATGCTTTTCCTTGCTGAAGTTGCCATTAAGAGACTCTTTTCCTTAATGTTTCCAAAACCAGTTGCACTTAGAAAAATATTTTACTATGAAAAAACAGTAGCTCAAGCATGCAAGTCTTGTGGTTAGTCTTCATGATTGGCATTTTGTGTCTATAGACATAATGAGGTGGCCTGTGTATCTTCTCTTCAAATAGATTTTCAGGACTTTTTTTTTTTTAAGTCTGTGACATTCGTCTTTATTATTCATCCTTGTGATTTAAGAGTCACTTTGTGCTGTATTGTTATTATTTTCCCCTGAGTGGTCTTGATGATTCATAGATAACCTAAAAGACATATTGTTTGTTTGTTTTGAAAAGCATGTGTACAGCACAGCAGTGTCTGTGGCAGCACTCCTCAGAGAGGGTCTCATAATGCATATTAGCAGGGTTGAGGCCTCACCAATACTATTTGAAGATGATTTGAGAAAACATCCTAAATATTTTCATTACCCTTCCAGACAGTTTATCTCTTTAACCACTCAAGAAGTGTAAAGGAAAATTATTTGCATCCTTACAATTTTTTTTTACAGAGAATTTACTTGTTTTAGGAAGTCAACATCGAGTATTACATTTATGCATGTTTAATGTCTCATACCTGTCAATTGTTTATATTCTCACCTACCAATCTATTGTTGAGATTACTATATACAGCTGCATAATATTTTTTGACCAGAGTTCAAATTTTATACTAAATAAAAATGTACACATCCCATAACGATCAGACAAGGGAATCCATATACTCCCCATTGTCCTTTTAATTTAATTTAATTTTCCATTTTATTTTATTTTACATTGAGAATATCTCTACGTAGTCCTAGCTATCATGGAACTCGAGATGTAGACCAGGCTTGCCTCAAAGAGAGCTCTTCTTGTTTCTAACTCTTGAGTGCTGCAATTAAAGGTGTGTACCACCCTTCCTGAATCCATTAAAGAAAGATCTTAATTTATTTTTAATTATATGCATGTGTGTATGTGTCTGTGTGAAGCTATATACATATACGTGCAGGAGCCTCTAAAGGCTGGAAGAGAGTGCCAGATTCCCTGGAGCTGGAGTTGCAGCTATGAGTTGTTCAGTGAAGGTGCTGGAACCAAACTCAGGTCCTCTGCAATCGCAATACAACTTTTAACTACTGAACAACCTCTCCCATGGCTATATCAGCTCCCAGACTATTGGATTTCTGGCAATTATATTGACCAGTAGTTTGAGGTTTCTGTTTGAAATAGAACAATAAAACAGTAACATATTTTCTTGGTTGTTAGTTAACCATTTAAGAGCTGAGTACAATATCTTATGTTATTCACCTTCATGCTTCATTTCTACTCTTATTTCTTAAGAGCATCTTTCTACATAGACCAGGTTGGCCTGAAACTCTCAATGTTGCCCAGACTGGCCTCAGACTATAAACCTCATGCCTCAGCCTCCTAAGTGCTGGGATTACAGGTGTATGGCACTATACCTAGCTGTGATGTTTTTAGATAAAGTCTGTGGACATCCAGTAAGCATCATACTGAATGTTATGCATGTGTGAGATTATTGAGTATCAGTGGTCAGAGAATGTATTGCATCTTAGCTCATTGTCCTGCTGCCCTTCCTTCTTTGTATATGCACATATTGTGCTTTATTCAATTCCAACAGACCATTCCTTTCCCCACAAGGAACTCATAGTCGAGTGGAGAAGCTAATGGTATAATTTATTTTACAATTCATGAACTTTCCTTGATAAAGACATGCTCCATATTGTTCCTTTGTACAGTGCTACTCTGTAATTTTTTTATTATTATTTTGCAGGATTTTGGCTTTGTTTTGTTTATTGAGACAGGGTGTTTCTGTATTACTTTGGAGCCTGTCCTGGAACTTGCTCTGTAGATTAGGTTGGCCTTGAACTCACAGAGAGAGCCACCTGCCTCTGCCTCCCGAGTGTTGGGATTAAAAGCATGTGCCACCAATGCCTAGCCTTTATTATGTGGGCTTTTTTGTGACTTATTTGATGCTAATTGTCTCAATCACCTCTTTAAAGATACAATTACTTGTGTTTTCTTAAGCCCCTGAGCAATTTCTCATTTCTTCTGGAGCTATAAAGAAAATTCATCATGCAGTGAATACATTTACAAATTCCTTTCGTAACTTAGGATTCTTGTCAGACCTGCCAGTGTGCACACTCAAAATAAACATTCCCCTAATCTACTTAGAAAGCAATGAACCAAATCTTGCAATATTCTTCTTTATCCTGAGATTGTCCCTTCCTTACTTTATTACTTTCTTTCAAATGAGGGTTCCCTTCCTAAATTGGGGTACAAGCCCCATATGGGATCCTGTAAATTTTGTGGGGTGGGTCCACGAAATTTGTCAACAGTGAACGATTTTTAAAATTAATATTCTAGTTTCCTTCATGTTGCTGTGATAAAACATCCTCACAAAAGGCAACTTGTGGGAGAAAAGGCTTATTTGGCTCACTATCCTGTTCACAGTCCATTGTTGTAGGGGAGTCAAGGTAGGGACACAAGCATCTACTTACAGTTCATCCACAGTCAAGAGCAGAGAGAAACAAATGCCTGCAGACTTGCTTGCTTGTTGTGGACTAGCTTTCTCCCTTCTTATACTGTGCAGGAACCTTTACCTAGGGAATGGTGCTGCCCACAGTGGACTTTGTCTTTCCACATCAATGAACAATCAGTTAATGACATCAGGCCAACCAGATCCAGACCATTACTCATTAAGATTTTCTTTCCAGATGGCTCTGATGCTAGGCAGTGGTGGTGCACATCTTTAATCCCAGCACTTGGGAGGCAAAGGCAGGAGGATCTCTGCGTGTTTAAGGCCAGCCTGGTCTCCAAGAGTTAGCTCCAGGACAGCCCCCAAAGCTGCACAGAGAAACCCCATCTCAAAAAACCAAAAATCAAAATAAAAAAACCAAAAAAACCCAAAAAGCAATCAAACAACAACAATAACAAAAACTTCTGAGTGGGCAGCAGCTAAATATTAATTCAGGGACAAATGATGAATGAATCTGTCTGTGTTGCTTTAACTTTACCCTTGGTTCTGAGCACACAGCATTCATGCTTTACCTTGTACATTCAGTCATACCATATAGCACCAAGCAACACAATGGAGACACTTTTGCTCATATTAGAGATGACTGTATGTTATAAATTACATTGTTTTATTGTAGATACAAAATTTTCTGCTCTTATAGAGCTATAGTGTCTTAATTATGGAAAATTAAGCGCTGTAATATTTTCCTACCTTCACTACTCAGCATTCAAATTAGTATATACTTTTGGACTTTGCTGTGTTATTATATTTGGTTTTAAAATTGACATTTGAGTGTGGACATCAGTTCCATAAGAAATCATTAAATTAATTTTGGTCTAGGATTAGGACCAGCTTTCCAACACTTCCTGAACTGGTCTGAAGTGTCGTCCTGCTATTTTGTCCTTTGTATTTATACAGCAGTGTTTGTTTTCTGTATTGTGGATTATAAAGTCAAATATAAGTCAACTCTGAAAAGTGCTGAAGATGCTATATGCCTGACAGTATCAAATATTCAGCCAAAAGTTAGTCTTTATGTATGAATAACTGAACACATACATCTCACTAGTATGCAGATTTGCTTTCATTTTGTAGTAGCGGTAAAGTTATTTTGTATGGCAAATAATTGCTTTAAAATAAGTTTCTTTATACTTGATTATTAGTAAATGTTTGGTTTGTATGCCTATTCCAGTTGTTTCTGTATGCCCAAGGCCACATAAGAAAGACTCTCCAAGACTGGCTATTTTCTATTAGAAGACAAGATATTAAACAAATGTACATTTCCTAGAGATTATTTTGTTTTTGAGACAGGGTCTCATTGTGTAGCTCTAGTTGGCCTATATCATTATGTAGAGGCTGGCCTCAAACTCACAGAGATCTGCCTGCCTCGCCAGTCCTGAGATTAAAGGCAGATGCCACCAAATCATGCTTCCTACAGATTTGAATAATATTTGATCTGCTATTCACTGGTCCATGTTACATTTCAAGGCCATGAAGCATCCTTTGCCTCACTTCCAAATTTTGAACAATGTTTCATATTAATTCAAAGTTATGTTTATCTTAAAATGTCATTAAATCTTTTGGGTTCTATTCTTCAATCTGTAGAACATCTAGAAATTCATTGGTATCTTTTGTGTTTTTTTTCCTTAGCTCTCTTTTGTTGCAATGTAAACTCACCTCACTTGTGAAATTAGAATTTGTGAGCTGTAATAACCCTTCCTGAATATGGAACTTATTATTCAAAGACACTTGGCCTCCTCATCTTTGAAATAATTAATTCCTTACATGCTTTCTTTTATGTTTGGTCTTCTTACTTTTCAGTAGTTTTTTTCTCTTTTGTTCACAGTTCTTAGAACTGTCAAGTCCAAATACAATACTATATTCTGCAGAGCTTAACAAATACCAAGTGCCCATGGCATCTACGTACTCACAGCATGCCCTTCCCTGCAAATATTTTACAGGACAGCACTATAGATTTTAATTACTTTTCAAAGCATGATATATCATAATTTACCAAATGTTCTATTTTCCTTATGTTGCTTATTTGCTAATTAATTTATTTATCCCAGTATTCATTTAGCTACTCATTTATTAAAGATTTTACTATGTTATCACATGTGAAATGCATAACATGGAATTTATTCTTATACTTGTTTTAAGTATACAGTTCTGCAATGTTAACTATTTATACTACTGTATAGCTAATCTCCATTGATTACTCATCTTTCGAAACTGAAAATCTATCACATGCAATAAATCTCTGTTTCCTATTTCACTAGCCTGTGGACACTATCTTTCTACTGTGTGTTTCCATGAATCAATTGCTTCATGTTCTTTAGATGAGTGGAACATATGGCATTTGCCTAACTGCGACTGACCCGTTTCACTTAGCACAATGTTCGTCCATGTAATAACTTGTGTCAAAATCTCTTTTCTTTCTGTAATTTAATAATACTCTACTTCACGCATAGGTTATATTTTTGTCTATCCATTTTGCTTTTAATGAACACTCCTCTTTTTTTGCTTTCGGCTTTTGACTATTGTGGTGTGTGTGTGTGTGTGTGTGTGTGTGTGTGTGTGTGTGTGTGTGTGTGTGTGTGTGTGTTACTGAGCTTGGCACCTAGGGCTTACTGAATATATTGCAGCCTGGTAGTGATACTATGAGCCTGAGTTTGCAGATGCTTTTTCACGATCCTGCTTTCATTTTTGTCATTCATTTTATAGGGCACGGTTCCATGTATTCCAGGCTAGCTTCACACTTGCTCTATAGCTGGGAATTATCTAGAAAGCCTGTTCTTGCCTTCGTCTCCCAAGTCCTGGGATTACAGGTAAGTTCCATCTTGCCGATGTTTTCGATTCTTTTTGGATGCAAACATAGAAGTAGAATTGCTCGATCAATTCTAATTTTTGAGGACTCAGCAATACTACAGAATGTATATGTCACCATACCAGCTTTACATTTTACAATTCCAACAGTGCATCCAATGTCTCCACATCTCCACTCACTAATTTTTGTTGCTTTTCTTTGTGTATATGTGTGTGTGTGTGTGTGTGTGTGTGTGTGTGTGTGTGTGTGTGTGTATGTGTGCATGTGTTTGTGTGTGTTGGGTATGCATATGTTCATGAGGGTATGTGTACATGTGTGTGCAGGGGCATGTGCACATGTGTATAGTGGGAAATTACCAAAACGGAGTCAGGTAGAAATATAAGGGTATTTAATAGGGAAAAGCCTTACTTACAGAGTGACCTAGCCAGACGGTGTGGCAGCAGTCTGTCCAACAAGTACCAAAATGAAACTGAAAGAGAGACGCAGTCCCCTTCAAGTCTCACTCTACGTCACCCCGACCATGCCCTCACAAGCGTGGTCAGGCACACCTGTACCCAGCCCCTAAGTAGGCATGGCTACAGCTGCCCCTACACATGTGAGTACACACATGAGGTCAATGTCAAGCATCTTTCTCCATTGTTCTCCACATTATATTTTGAGATAGGATCTCTCATCAAATGTCTAGGCTGAGTGCCCCATGTGTTTTAGGGAGAAGTCTTTAGTACTGGAGCACAATGGGCCTGGCTTTATATATGGGTGCTGGGTCCCAAGCTCAGCTTCTCATACAACTGAGCTATCTCCCCAGACCTTGCTTGTTTTTTTAAAGCTGTCACCATGAGATGATACTGTACTGTGGTTTTGATTTGCATTTCTCAAACAACAATAGTCACATTCATCATATTTTCATATCCTGATTGTTTTTATAATAATAATAATATATAATATAATAGTTATAATAAAAAATCCGTGTCTGCATAACTTTTTATTTGTTTGAAAGCATTCTTTAAAAGCCCTTTACCTTCTGTCAATGACTAGAAAAACAAAAATGAATGCAAGTTTCATGACCTTAAGAAGTTCAAAGTCACCTTGGAAAACTAACCTGTAAACAAGTGATACCAAAATAGGACTGATGAGTATCCCAAGAGAAGCAGGCATGGGAAGTTCTCTGCTCATTGGTCTTATCTTGTATCATAAGCATTTTTCTTAGTGTTTGTTTTTAAATATTCTGTTGTACATTTACATCTCATTTCTTCAGAGATAATTTAAACTCCCCACTTCCTACTCCATCCACTTAAATCTAATTTCATAAATGTGTGTGTGTGTGTGTGTGTGTGTGTGTGTGTGTGTGTGTGTGTAACCCAGACGACAACCTCAGATGTCATTCCTTGGGGGCACTGTTTACCTTTCTTTTGAGACAAAGTCTCTTGCTGGAATCTGCCACATAAGCTAGACTGACTGGCCAGTGAGTTTCAGGGGTCCACCATCTCCGCTGGAATTATGGATGTGAGCCACTACACCCAACCCTTCTTTTATGTGGATTCTGGAGACTGAACTCAGGTCCTTGGGATTGATTCCAAGACAACCAGTTTACTGACTGAGCCACCGCCCCAGCCCTAACTTCTGTTATCCATCTGCAATTACAGTTGAAAATTTCAATAAAGTAAATTAAATCTCTGGAGTTTATGCTGGCCATTGCACAACTGTTCATGCCCTATTTACTATGCCAAGACCTCGCACATTACCTCATCGCTAGCTCTCATTCCCCCACGGGAATGCCTTACTTTTGTGTTTAAGGTAAGAGAGCAACACTCTGTCCTTTAGCAATTTCTTTGTACTTCCTCCAATGTAAATATGGCTCAAATACAATACTGTACTTCCCTCCATGCCTTTGCCATAGCATTAGTATATGTCAAGAATAACAGAGAGGGATATGAAAGAAAAACAGTTACTAGCAGGGAAACAACTGTGTTTGCTGTGTGTTTCTGCAGTGCTGGAGATTGAACTCGGGACCTTTGCTTTAACACTGAACTCGGCACCCATCCTTTCAAAACATTTGTTTTGACAGAGTTTCACCAATGTCAAGCCTGCCTGAACTCACACTTTCCCCAGGCTGGCTTAGAACTTGAGATCTTTTCACCTCAATAGGAATAGCTGGCATTACAGGCCATGTCAACAGGCTCAGCCTTGCTTATTCTTGTTAAAGGTAATGTATTTAAGAAAATCATTTCTTCAGATTTCAAGTTTATACTGAGGCCAGTCATGGTTTTAACGGTATCAGCAATCAATTCACAAACTTAATGACTTTATGCTTTAATAATATGCTTTAATAACAATTGAATTAACTCCTCCCTCAGGAAAGAGTTAAAATCAGAATAATACTCCAATAAATTAACGATGATGCAGACATATGCCTTTCTGAAAGAGAAAAATAGATGATTTCTTTTAGGATCAGACTTCTCTACTAATCACACATTGATCTTTGACTTAATACTTTGCATTGCTTAGTTGTATGGATATCAGCCTGTGGATATTGCCTCTCTTAAAGTCACTTCTGCTGAAGTCATCTAAAATAGCTAACAACAGGGCAACATTTACTTAAATAAATAAAACATTTTCAGTCACAGCCTGTCACTTTCTTTCCACGCTGAGATAACGCCTTTGTAGGAAACGAATATGATTCTATTTAGTTTTTAAAAGCTGGACAAGAATAGATATGAAAGTCATTCCTGCTTGTTACTGACAGTTGAATAGACTTCCACTCTAAAACTTGAAGAAATGGTGGCTTAAAATGTCGACTTGGTAAACGGTTAAGTACCTCATGTCACTCTGGTCTCTGAGATTTATATGCTAGTTTCCCTGTAAATTACAGCAAATAAAGTAGCGAGTACCTAACAGATATTTATTATATCCCTGTCAGTTTGTACTATTATAACAAAGTGTTATCAAAGTATATTTATCATTATACATCTTGATATCTGGAAGATTTTTATAGGATCAAATTATCTTCAACATAAGAATGTTCCTTTAAAAAGAATGGTCATTTCCAAAATGGACCTGAGAAGAAATAGAAAGGTTGAATAGTCCTATGTTGGGTTGCTTTTCTTGTGACATGAACATGTGTCTGTTCACCCAAGATTGGGAAATGGGAACAAACCAGACTATGATTTCCACCAAAATTTATCTTGGTGAACCAGTAAGTTTATGAGTTTAAAGGTGTGGTGGGACTTGCTTACAGGAACATGGCTGAGGGCTTTTGCTATGACCTGTACAGTTTTGGGATTGACTTGTCTTGGGTATTGAAGAAAGGACAGAAGTGTATAGAAAAGCTGTGGTTGTGTAGGTCATGGGCTGTGATGAAAGACACATGCACAAAGAAGCTGGGGTTGGCTGGGTGACGGGCTCTGATGGAGACTCACTAGCACCCTAGAAGGTCAGCACATTTATTACATACGCTGAATGAAGAGATGGTATATTATATACAGCTAGAGGAGGAGGCAGGTGAGCTAATCTCACTAGGAGGCCTCCATAGGAAAGTAGTCTTAGGCTGCAGTCATCCTGAGAAGAAAGCTTGTGGTTGATGATTTCTGCACACAATGTCAACATCCTTATTGACCAGGGGAAGGCCTTACCATTCTCATGGGCCTAAAGAGTTGGGGTCCTTGACATGACCACACTCATGTCAATAACACACCTTTAACCAAGACTTCACCATCTCCCCATAGGGCTTGCTTACTGGAGCTTGGGTAAGGGCTTGCTTATAGAGGGGCATAGATGCAAACTTACTTAAGGAACATGGCAAACATCAAAAGAAAAGTTCCACTCAACATGAGTGATGACTGAAAGGAAACTACATCCTGGAGTCTCACTTTTAGTCAACCTTCTGGCTCTCAGAGACTGCAATACCTCTCAAGATCATGAGTTTCCTTGTCTACTGGGCCAAAGTCTCTGTTCCATGGTGGCTGATGGTCAAGTAAGGCCCAGGGGAATCACTTTATTCCAAGATCTTACACCTATGGATATATGCTAAAAACTTTGGAAAAGAAATTATTATTATTATTATTATTATTATTATTATCAATTATTATTATTATTTTGTTTTTTGAGACAGAGTTTCTCTGTATTGTTTTGGAGCCTGTCCTGGAACTCGGTCTATAGACCAGGCTGACCTCAAACTCACAGAGATCCACCTGCTTCTGCCTCCCAAGTGCTGGGATTAAAGGCATGTGCCACCACCGCCTGGCTGGAAAAGAAAATTTAAAAATATAAACAAAAGGAGATATTCACCATTCATGGTTGCAGATATGAAACTTAAGATGATGGCTTCTGCTTTAGAAAGACACTTCAAGAAAATAAGTTAGGAAAGAACTCTCTGCAAAGTAGCACAGGACAAACTCTCAGTAGCACAGGACACTGCTCCAGCAATTAACAAGTGGAGCTGCATGAAGCCTATCTGTATCATGTGAAGTATAACATATTATCTGAGAGTTAATATGCTAATATTATTCCAAATAAAAATTGGAATAAAAGGACATGTAACTGTCAATGCCAGATATCAAGTGAAATCATTGCTACGGGGTAAATTGTAGTCAAGGAAATCAACACGAGTTTATTGTTATTCAATAACTTCTTTTGTAAATTTTTAAAACATTTTTTATTTTTTGTTTTTTTTTTTTTAGAAAGAAAATTATTTTGCATGTCCATCCCAGGTCCCTCTCCCTCCCCTTTTCCCCCTGTCGCGCCCCCCAACTAACACCCTACTCATCCTATACCCTTTCTGCTCCCCAGGAAGGGTGAGACCTTCCATAGGGGGGGTTCAAAGTCCGTCATATTCTTTGGGATAGGGCCTAGGCCAACCCCCTTGTGTCTAGGCTCAGGGAGCATCCCTCCATGTGGGATGGGCTCCTAAAGTCCATTCCTATGGTAGCAATAAATACTGGTCCACTACAAGAGGCCCCATAGATTTCCAAGGTCTCCTAACTGACACCCACATTCAGGGGGGTCTATATCAGTCCCATGCTGGTTTCCCAGCTATCAGTCTGGGGACCAAGAGTTTCCCCTTGTTCAGGTCAGGTGTTTCTCTGGGTTTCACCAGCCTGGTCTGGACCCCTTTGCTCATCAGTCTTCCTTCTCTGCATCTGGATTTCAGTTCAATAACTTCTGACATCACATAAAAATAAAAATGTGTCTATATTTTTGGTGTAGCATGCCCTAAGTTTGATTATCAGTATGTGCGTGTTTAGCATACACTATTCCAATCCCAGCAAAGAAAAATCAGATTGAAACACACTTGAAAAAGCAAACTTTACAATTGGTACTTGGGACTTTCAACATTCAGTGACCAAGTAGCATTAACACCCTCTATAGATAAGTAATGATTAGTTGGAAAAGGAGGATGCCATCAAAAGAGATTTTTTTCTAGAATAAATGAATGATGAATAGTGTTGAAAGCTGTTCCAAGCTGGCAAAACAAAAAACAAAACAAAACAAAACAAAAAAACAAAACCACCACCAACAAAAAAAAACCCCAAACCAAAACCAACTGACCAACCAAACACACACACACACACACACACACACACACACACACACACACACACACACACTCACACACAAGTAAAGATCAGTAGTAGAATTAGAAGGACCCCTGCTAGTGTGGATAGCAGTTTCTGTTTCTTGATATTATAGGGATCAATGGATTGACATCTTGGAGGTTTTACCAGAGTGTTTAGGGTCAGAGCCTGAGCCCAGGAAATCACTAACAATGTAGGATGGGCCACCTTTCCTCAATACTGCAATTGAAGAAAAAAGTAATAGTGAAAAGCAGAGGAAAAGCAACTCAATATGGTTACATTGGGAAGAGGAACAAATAAAAAGAAAGAGGGGACCCCTCCTGCCCCCAAACTCATCTTAGAGGTCCTCGTATAAGGCTTAGTTCTAAATAGAGGTAAGAGACATGCATAGCCAATGTGTGGTTCTGAGCATGAGTGACATACCTTTTTTGCCCAGGCTCTATCTCCCATTATGTCCTGCAAGTTGTCACCACCCTGTAAAAGTCTCTTTCAGGGAGATAATCACCTCATCTGGATGGCATCAGTGCCCTAGCCTTTTCTTTCTGTCTGTATGAGATTCCTGGAGAATTCTCATTCCTTCAGGTCTGGTCCATTGTTTCCTTTTTACATATCTCTGCTCCTGTCAGGATTGTTACAGAGTGAAGACTTTGTTCTATAAAAGAGCAGACTAGATTTCACAGACTAATCTCTAAGTAGGGGATTGGAGTCTTGGTCTGAAGGCCTGTTTACAAATTTCAAAAGGTAAGTACCAGGACTCAGGAGATGCTGTCTTGACCAAGTGATGCAAGTTAGTGTCTTTAGTAACAGGATGAACAAATACCATGTGTGTCCCTGAATGAGATAAATTGTAAGGATGCAACATGGTTTATATTGAATTTCTACCAACTGTGGATAATCTGGACTTAGTTATGAGTAAATAGTCAATTTAATTGGGCTGTTCTTTAAAAACAAAATGAAAGTTCGGGTTATGAAAGAAAAAGGAAGGCTGAACACTGTTTCAGATTACAGCATACTAAACAAACAGGTGACTCCATGTGATATGTGATACTGAGCTGTATCATGAATCCATAAGGGAAAAATTCTATAAAAGATATTACTGAGAAAACTGATTAGATTTGGATACGAGCTATGCATTAGATAATTGTCTTAGAATGATGTCGAGGTTTCCTGAATCCTTATTTCTCCTCTGATTATGTAAGACAATAGACTGTTCTCAAGAGGATGAAGTATTTGGGGATGATGGGTTATAAAGCTGCAATTTACTTTCAATTGATTCAGGGAAAGTAAGACACATACATATAATGCGTGTGCTCGTGCACACACACACACACACACACACACACACACACACACACACACACCCCAACATGTAAATTCATACACACAGGCAAAGCAAACCTCACAGAAGCTAAGCTACTCATTTTTTATTTCAGTTTTTCTGTCAATCAATTTTTTTGAAATTAACAAACATTCATGAACTGTCAGAGCTGTATACCATGCATTACTTTATCCCTAAGGAGATGTATCCTATAAGTCGTGGACAGAATGGCTCTAGATCTTAGCAACAGCACTTCTCTATGGCCAGTGATGTAATTTGAAATTTAATTTTTGAGGTTAAAAAGCGAATCAGTAAAGACGTCACTTGTGACCTTCCATCTGCAAGCTAGAATTGTTGAGTTTTCCTCTTATGTTAGAAATTATCACAGTGGTATTACACCAGGAGTTGACCAGAGTCAATTAGCATGCATGGAGGTGAATCTGTGATGTTGGGCTCCAATGCCAGACATCGCAGGGAACATGAAGGTGAAGGTGATTGTGTGTGCTTCAATATGGAGGCTTAGACAAAGCCACAGGATCTTAGAAACAGGCAACAATACAATAAACACTTCAAAGAACGAGAAAGGTGACCTCACCATGTTTCCTAGACCTTGAATTCGATTTATATCCAAAGAAGATGTGAGAAAATGATGACTGCTGTCCATTCTCACTATCACTTTAATACAAAACACTATTTTGGGGCAATAACAAAGTTCTTGAAGACAAAATTGATTTAACTCTATTGAGAGGAAAAAAAGAAAAGTAAGAGAGGCTTAATAGCAGTGCCAATCAAACAGCAATAGAAGTAATAAGGAAGCAGTTTGTTTATTTTTAATCATTTGAAGTTTTTTTTGTTACCTTTTAGTGTGCATATGTGTGTATCAGGGGGCATGTGTGTATGACAGTGCTCTTGTGGAGGTCAGAGAATGACTTTTGAGTGCTAGTTTGTTAACCCCCAAAGATGGGAGGAGAAAGACCACCGACTCACAATATCATGGCTAAATTAATTAAAGCAGTCAGTTAATAAAAGCAAGCTGTTTTCATTCATGCAAACAGGATACCTCTCCCTAAGATGGAGTTTGAGAGGTCAGCTTTGTATGTGGGGAAGACAGAGTTTCTGTAGTTCAGGGGGTTTCCAAATTGGGGATTTAGTGGGCAGAATTGGCAGGGTTACAGAAGCAGAACACAAGCATATCATATCAAGTTAGTTATAATGACCTCATGAAACAAGAACTAATTGGAAGGTGGTCATAACAACAGGTAGTCATAGTAAGGTAGCCATAATAACCATTTTGAAACAACAAAGGTAGGGTTGAAAGATGGTTATTAACTTTTTTTTTTTGGTTTTTCAAGACAGGGTTTCTCTGTATCACTTTGGAGGTTGTCCTGGAATTCTCTCTGTAGACCAGGCTAGCTTTGAACTCACAGAGATCTGCCTTCCTCTACCTCCCTAGTTCTGGGATTAAAGGCATAAGCCACCAACACCTGGAGGTTATTAACTTTTTGAAACAAAGACATGAATGCCATTCCTGGAATAGGCAGGATAGAACCTTTCATAGTTAAGGTTACAGGTGGGACACAGCCCAAGCCTTGAGAAACAGAGGTTTAATCATACACAGGAATGAATCTACTTTGTCTTTACTCTGAGATGACTTTTAAGCCTAAAATAGAGGCAGCCTAGTTCTTCAAGTTTTCACCTTCCACCCTGTCGGACCTTGGCATCCAACTCAGGTCTTCAGGCTTGGAAGTAAATGCTTTTGCCTACTGAGTCAACTTACAAGCCACTATTATTCATTTTTATATTGAGGATGAATGTATCTCCCTAATCCCTTAGGCAGGCATAGTTGATGTGGGTAATAGAAACAAGCCTTATTGTGGGACGCTGTGCTCAGCCTTAATGCATGGGAGAGGTGCTTGGCCTGGCCCCAACCAGACTTTGTTGACTCCTTATGGGATCCCTTACCCGTGAGGACGAGTGGACTGGGGCTGGGCTAGGGGGAGGCAAGGGGTGGTGGTGGGAGGGAGAACAGTCGTGGAATGTAAATGAAATTTTAAAGAATAAATCAATTATAAAAATAAATAAGCTCTGAAGAATTTTCAGTTGGAGAGTAAAGGATTACCAGCCTACAATCCACACGGCCATAGAAGCTAGGAAACAAGCAGAACCCTAAGAGAGACATACATGGTCCCCTGGAGAAGGGGAAAGGGACAAGATCTCCTGAGCAAATTGGGAGCATGGCGGGAGGAGAGAGGGAGCTAGGAGAATGAGAAGGAGAGAAGAGGAGGGGTGAGGAAGACATGATGGGGCAGGGAGGTTGAGTGGGGGGAAGAACAGAAGAGAGCAAGATAAGAGATACTATAATAGAGGGAGACATTATAGGTTTAAAGAGAAATCAGGCACTAGGGAAATGTCTGGAGCACTACAAAGATGACACCAATGAAAAGTCTAAGCAACAGAGGAGAGGCTACCTTAAATGCCCTCTCCTCATAATGAGACTAATTCATATGCCGTTGTATAGCCTTCATCCAGCAGCTGGTGGAAGTAGAAGCAGACACCCACAGCTAAACCTTGAACTGAACTAAAATCCAGATGCAGAGGAGGACTGATGAGTAAAGGGGTCCATACCAGGCTGGTGAAACCCATAGAAACAGCTGACCTGAACAAGGGAGAGCTCTTGGTCCCCAGACTGATAGCTGGGAAACCAGCATGGGACTGATCCAGACCACCTGAATGTGGGTGTCAGTGAGGAGACCTTGGAAATCTATGGGGCCCCTTGTAGTGGATCAGTACTTATCCCTAGCATAGGAATGGACTTTGGGAGCTCATCCCACATAGAGGGATACTCCCTGAGCCTAGACACAAGGGGGTTGGCCTAGGCCCTATCCCAAAGGATATGACAGACTTTGAAGACCCCCCTATGGAAGGCCTCACCCTCCCTGGGGAGCAGAAAGGGTATGGGATAGGTAGGGTGTTAGTTGGGGGAGGGGAGGATGGGAGGCAGAGGGACCTGGGATTGACATGTAAAATAATCTTCTTTCTAATTAAAATAGAAAATAAAAGGAAAAGAATTTTTTTTCAGTTGGGAAACCTACATAAAGGAAGCTGTCTCACTGTTTTCTAAAGCATGCCATTGCCTTTCAGTGGGATTCAAACACATGGCTATGATGAATTTAAGTACTTACTTGCATCAACAAATAAATATCTTGAAATCTTTGTAGTTTGAACTTAAATTCAAAACTACTTAAGAAAATACAACAAAGGTTACTTATATAAGAAAAAATAAATGAATATATATATATTATATACCTGTATGAGCATACATATATACTATTGAAATGATTAAACAATGCTTACAGCCAACTAAGAGAGATAGTGAACTACATTATGGACAATGTCATTGACCTAATCCCTTCAACATTTCCTAATTTTAACTGTAAGACCCCCGGAAAGCTCAGGCTTCCAGGATCTCCGCCCAGGACCGAGGCCACCCCAATCACCATGCAGAGTCAAAAGCTTGATGCAAACTGCACGAGGCTTTATTGTTGTTTTACGAGCTAACCCCATGTTAGCTCGGGTCTTTCATCCATCCACCATGGCGGATGGCTAGAAAAGACTGCTCGAAGAGTCTGCATAGAGATCTTATAGGGCAGCTAAAGGGGAGTGTCTAGGGGTATGCACAAGCTCAGGATTGGTGTGCCTCCAGCCTTGGGGGGCTTTCCCTGTGTTGATTGGCCAACTGGTTGTTATGGCCCATAGGCCCTCCCAGGGTGGTTGTTATGCTCTGCACGTCATTGCTGTGCACTTGTCCGTAAAGCACACCCAGAGCCGTAAAGCATAGCACCACCAGCTAACTTCTGATTGGTTCCTTGCCACGAGGCAGGCTTCTGACCTCTTAGTGACTAAGACAAGGTCAGACAAACATGTGTTCAGCTGTTATGGCTGCCAAAATGGGGAGCTGGTCCCTTCATAACCAAATAAAGATAAATGCAACACCTGTTCTATATGAGAATCGAGGTTAGAAAATAAAAAAACCAATTTTTGGTATGCATATTAGACACCACTTTGTACTATTGTTGAACATTTCAACAGATACAATTGGGCAGAGTCTTTTCAGTGTAGAAAAGGGAGATTTACTCTGTTGAAAAGTTTAATGAATCCTCCACTTAATTAGAAAAGAAATAGTTGTATAGTAGTCAAGCAAGTCTATTGGCAAATTTTTAAAAAGTTGTTTCTTAGGGATTAGGGAGACGGCTTAGTCAGTCATGTGCCTGCTGCATAAGCATGAAGAGCCGAGTTTAGACAAAGCCACAACATCTTAGAAATATACAACAATACAATAAAAATGCTTCAAAGACTGAGAAACCACCCACACAAAAGCCAGGCAAGCTGATCCTCTACAATGCCTGCACTGGGACTTCTGGCAGAGACAGGAAGATCCCTGAGCTTGAAGACCAGCTATTCTAGGTGAAATGGTAATTACCTGGTTCACTGAGAGACCCTGACTGAAAAATAAAGTGGAGAGAAGTATAGGAAGATACCTGACGTTGATCTCTGCCTCCCACTCCCCCATCCACTATAACCAACAAAATGCTTTTATCATTTTGCATTTGTCCTTACGAAAAAACACTTAGTCATGTCTTATTTTCATTAATAACACATTCAAAAGAAGTTGCTTAATTATGGTTTAACTTACAGATGTTGAACTAGAGTCCACTCTACATTGCATTCTTTGTGCCACACACTCTAATGCAAGCTGTGTAGCAACTATGTGATGCTTCAAACTTTCTCAAAAAGTTGAGTGCAGTATCAACTTCTCTAACATCCTGCTGAATCTTCCAATTGACGAATGATGAAAGTCATCTCTGGCTTTCTGACCACTGTGTCCCGGAAAACTTGAAAAACCATGCATTGTAAGTAGTGTGGTGCATATTTAACAGCCAAGACGAAATCTTGCACCAAGGATGGCTGTCAATCAAACAAGTCTGTCCTGCTCTTTTATAACCAGAAAAAATGCTGATCAAAAATGAATGCAACTGTTAAAATTAAGCAGGGAACACAGAACTGGAGAAATTTGAGATCTTCTAAGTATATCTTGTTACAGGTCATGGCGATGCAGTTTCTTCTAAGCATTGCATTGGAATAAAAGATATCTCACCATTTGATTTGCAAGCAGAAATGAATATTGATTAATATTTCTAGAGTGTATTTATTTTATGCCACTTTCCTAGGCTAGCACATGAGATTAAGAGTCTTTGCTGATGTTATCCCAGAAGCTTAGTACATCGGTTTCCAGCCATTGTTACTAAGATTTGGGTGTGATTAGGTTACTGCTCCTTAGAGAAGATGAGAATATAAAGTGGTAACACCCCCAAGCCACTGTTTTACCTTCCTTGCAGTCTTGATAAATCAACATTCTGCTCCAGTTTCTTCCTGCTCTTTGAAATCACATCCTAGCCCAATAGTCACAGGATATGTGTAAATAGGACTATGGGTACTATGCAGACTAAATTATTAGTCTTTCTAACGCCATGCATGATCTATGAGAATGAATTTGCATAGATTTTTAGGTGTGGGCAGGACACAGGTCAACCTCAGGTAGAGTGTGCTTATCCAGCAAAGCATAGATGGAGACATGGTGACCTTCTTAACCAGGAGGTTGTTACTTATAGCTCCAGGAACACCAACAGTCCAGGAACAGTTTTCAGTAGGTTGGAAACACTACACAGTTTCCTGAACTGTGTTTGTCTAAACTGCATAGAGAAGAAATGCTATTGCATAATGTGGAAAAATTCTAGCAGGGATCTATAATGGTGTTTTTAATCCAACTGTAGTTGATGTCAGTCTTCTGTCTTCCTTGCCTTCCCTAGAGTTAGGGACAGTGCTGTTTTAGGTATCACCTCCCTTGCCTCCCACCACACACACACACATACACACATGGACTATCCTTTGCATGTGTCCTTACATAGATTTAGAAACATAACATCAGACTTCCAAGCTAATATCTAAATTTTCAATCCTCAATCACAAAAGAGTAGAGAAGAGGCATGATGATGTCTTGGACAGACAAAACACAAGACTAAATTTGGGAAATCTGAGCTTGAGAGAAAGTCAGACTTCTAATTCTAAACACGCTCCTGACTGAGTTGGTTTTCTGGGCCAGATGTCAAATATTTTACTTGCAGGAATTTTCTATTTCCTTCCCCACCCCTCCCATCGTGTTTCAACTCTACAGCATGCATATTCACAGAGTCAGTTTTACTTGAAACTTTTAACTCCCATAGCCCTATTTATAAAGGTAAAAGTCATACCTTAAATTTTCTGTTTTGCTGCATTTTATATTCAAATAGGTTGTAGTAGAAGATGGGATAAATTGAAGGTAAAAATAGAAATAGATCACACTGTTTTTTATCTAGGCATCTAAGTTCACCCAGAGGCACAAGCAGCAAGCCAATCAAGTTAGAGTTCATTCATGAGTCAACATACTGTAAAAAGAGCCACTGTGTGGGTGAGAGGACAGGACTAGGTATTATCCACCAATAAAAAATGCTGAGATGGCAAGTAGTGTCCTTCATTCTGATTTTGAAAATATTTAGGTCAGTGCTTACAAAGTTGGCAAGATGAACAGCCCTTTCTTCATAGGCTAGGACTGGCTCATTAAAAACATTTCATTGCATCTATTGATTGATGTGTGCAAGTGTGTGTGTGTGTGTGTGTGTGTGTGTGTGTGTGTGTGTGTGTGTGGAGGTGGGCAGTCAGAAGACAACTTGAGGGAATTAGTTCTTTCCTTTCATCATGTGGGTCCTGGGAATAGAACTCAGGTCTTCAACTTTGGTGGCATGTGTCTTTACCCTCTATCTACTAGCCTTGGCTCTTGGATGTTAGGAAAATCATTACCAATGTGATTATAGTTATGGTTATTACTAAAGATTTCTGCTACCATTTAATTTTCTGACTATTTAAAATTAAGAACTATATTAATTCATATTGCCAGCTCATCTAATACATTAAGCACAGGTTAATTATAATTTGTACATAATATATAATTATAAAATGGACAGGTTCATTAAAAACAAAAATTCAAACAATTTGGAAATGTATAAAGTAGAAAACAGGAGCCTCTGTTTTATCTAATATTTGTTATCCAGTATGGATTTTTTTATATATTTGCCTATTTATGTTGCTAAAAATAAGGAAGCTAAAAAATGGTATAACGACACATGAAACTGGTCAAACTTTAACAAAACACTGAAGACATCATTTCATGGTCACATACGTTACCTAGTTCCTTTTGGTGATTGCAGGGTTTTCTTTTTTAAAATATCATCATCATCATCAGAACTCTGTCTGTCTGTCTGTCTGTCTGTCTGTCTGTCTGTCTGTCTGTCTCTCTCTCTCTCTCTCTCTCTCTCTCTCTCTCTCTCTGTGTGTGTGTGTGTGTGTGTGTGTGTGTGTGTGTGTGATGCATGTGGAGGTCAGAGAACAACTTGAAAAAGTTGGTTTTCTCATACCATGTGGGTTCTGGAAATCAATCTTAAGTCATTAGTCTTGTGAATGACTACCTTTACTTGCTGAGTTCTCTTACCAGGTCTTATCTGGGTTTTCAATATTATGGGTGTAATTATTTACATAGTCAATTCAGTTGAGTCATCCACCACTTCTGGCTCTTGTCACCTTCCTGCCTCCTCTTTCACATTGATCCCTGAGCCTCAGTAATATTTTGGTCTTGGTCCTTTTAGTACTTCTATATAAAGTTTTAGAATGAGTTCAATTATTTCCTCAAAATAACCTTTGGAAATTTTAATAAAAATTTCATCAAAGTCCTTGATCAATTTGTGAAAAATGATTTATTTAGTACAGAAAGTTTCCTACCCCGAGAAATGGTCTCCCCTTCCATTTGATTTAGGCTGAACTTCAACATGTCTTAATGTGTTCCATAATTTTTCTTAGAGATCTTTCCATCTTGTTGAATTTATTTATGATTCAATATATTGCTGTTGATTTGTTATGTAAAAATGCAATATATTTTAAAATGTTTGTTTTTATGTGTACAACTTCTCTGTAGTTTCTTTCAGTTTTGATAGTCAATCAGTAACTCATTTGAGTTTTACAGAGACAAAATAGCATATCATCCATAAATAATAATATTGTTCTTCATGTTTGACTTTTATACTACTTTTTCATTTCCTTATTGTATTATCTTGGCAAAGATCTCAAACAGAATTTCCAATAAACATGATGACAGTTCGGTTCTTGTTTCACTCCTGATTTAGAGGGAAAGCTTTCAATGATTTATCACCAAGTATTGTGTGTTCTTGTGTGACTTTTGCTTTGTTTGAAGACACTGTTTGTGCTAGAAAACGTCCAAGTCTCTGGAGTCTCCTTTTCTCCCAGCATGGTGACTACCACACAAGTGGCTTCTCTTAGACTCCATTGGCTCATACTGTGCTTAGCCAGTGAGGATTCTGTCAGGAAAGGGAGGAGGCCTTAGAGAGGAAGAAGAGGTACAGTCTGAGGTCTTTATTTTTCTCCCTCTTTCACTATGCACCTCTTCTTCAGACAGTTGTGTCCATAGGAAGAAAGTCAAGCTCTCTCTCTCTCTCTGTCTCTGTCTCTCTGTGCTTCCTCTCATAACTTTTGATTAGCCATCTTAAACTTAATTCTACTGTGTTCAATATTACACTTGAGGTACTTAAATCTTTTGAGGCCTAGCTTATGATCCATTTTATATAATTATTATGTCTGCTTAAAAACTGCATTCTGGCCAAATGTGATGGCATGCCTCTATAATCTTAGCATGTGGTGGGGCTGGACAAGAGGACTGTGAGTTGGGGGCCAACCTGGCTAAGACTGTGTCTGAAATACAAAGCAAGCAAACAACAGAAACAATAACAGAACTAAACTAAAAAATCCTATTTTGTCATTCTTGGATGCAAAGCTCATTGTGTTGAGATAATTTCTTGAAGATATGCTTTGTGTCATGTAGGTGATGTGGGCATATCAGAAAACAGAGACAGAAGTCCCTTGGATATAGTGCAGCTTAGTGATAGAGTGTGTGCTTAGCCTGTATAAGGTTGGGGTTCAATCCTCAGATCCAAAAGAAAAAAAATAATCTGCTTCTGGAGGAATATAAGAGATATGATAATACAAAATAAAAAGGAGACCATATCAGATATATGAGGGTAAGCAGCAAAAATAAAAGAGAAGAAGCAAGATGTATTTGAGACCCGCTTGGATGTTCATGGTCTAAGCTGGCTTCACTGAAGTCAAAAGGAAGAGGACAAGCCAGGTAGAGTCGTGCATTGCATGGACAATTGTCATTTCCATGCTTTGCCATCATTGTGTTTATTTTAGTTAGCTGTGCATTCCCAATATTCCTTCTGTGTTATTTGTGGCCATAGCACCCTGAATACACCCATGTTACCCTTCCACATATTTCTGAAAGCCTTTGGAAATTTCTAGAAGTCCCTTTAAAAGCTTTGCCGCTGTTCATATTTTCCTCAGTAACCCGAAAACACGTTTTGCTTTTCAAAAGAGAACATATTTCAGACAAATTTTGAAAGTTTATCCTCATTTAGACAGCCCCCCCAATAGTATTCTAGCATTATTGTTTTCATTAACTATTTATGGTAAATTCGGAGTTGAAGTTACACATTTTTTACTAACCACATTTATGAGCATCTTCTTTCCAAGGAAAACACTTCCTCAGAGCTTCCTTTTATTTGATGCTTGGTTGCTTTGGAGACAGACTCCTACTATGTAGCCTAGCCTGGCCTAGAACTCAGTACACAGCCAAGGTAGACATTCAACTTGAGATGTTCTTGTGCCAGGCACATCCCACCAGTTTCCCACTACCAAAGAACCAATTTATAACTGATACAAGTAATATTATAGACACAATATTTAATTTGTGCCTAATTTGATGAAAGTTTTCTCATTATTTTATTACAAAAGGTTTAATGAGACTGAAACAACTTAATTTTAATGCTTAATTTGAATTTTCTAGTTAAAGCCTAAATCTCATGGATGACAAACAAAAGCACATTATCTCTAATAATGTATTGAATTACCTAAGTAGTTGGGTATAAACAGCTTATTTCCAAGTCTTAGTTTATCAATAAAAAACATGCTGATACACTGGTTTGTTTTCTTTTCTCATCTTCTATAGTTTTCCTTACCAAGACCAAAGAGAAACAAAGATGACATTAAATTCTTTCATTCATTTTAGGGAGGAAACTTCCTCTCTTTCTGTCTCTGTTTCTCATTGAGACAGGGTCTCACTCTGTAGTCTAGGCTGGTCTTGAACTCATGATTATCTGTCTAAACTTCTCAAGTACCTAGGATTGTAGGATTAGAGGCCTAAGCCACTAATTTTGGAAATGAGCTTCATTTTGGAAAATATTTAGAAGATAATTTTATAAGTTTCCATGGACAATCAGGCAAGATACATACATAAATACAAACATCTGTCTGTCTGTCTATCTATCTATCTATCTATCTATCTATCTATCTATCCATCCATCCATCTATCTATCTATCTATCTATCTATCTATCTATCTATCTATCATCTCTCATATATCTTCTATCTATCTTTCTATGTATGTACATATGTATGTATGTATGTATGTATGTATGTATGTATGTACTATGTATGTGTGTATCTATCATCTGTCTATCCATCCATCCATTCATCCAGCTGTAATCTATTTATCATTTATTTATTATCTATATACCTATGTTTCTATGTATGTATGTATCATCTATCTATCTGCACTTTGCATAGGGCTAGGGGAGAGCAAAGCAACAAGAGGCAACAGAACCCAACAACATGGTTAAGTCTTAAGGTTAAGTCTGAGATGGTAAGAATACACAAATGGTTATCTAAGGAGACTGTTTAATACCCATTTAAAAATCTTGGGGCTGAATAAATGGCCCAGTGATTTTCCAGAAGATCCAAGTTTGGTTCTTAACACTCATGTCAGGCAGTTCAACTGCTTGCAACTCCAGTTCTAGGCTATCTGACACTTCTGACCTCTGTAAACACCTACACCCATGTCCACTTACTCCCACAAAGAGACTCATACACATAATTAAAATTGTGTGTGTGTTGTGCGTCTGTGTGCATGTGTATGTGTGTGTGTGTGTGTGTGTGTGTGTGTGTTTGTGTGTGTGTGTGTGTGTTTGTGCATGTGTGTGTTCGTGTGTGTGCGTGCACACGTGTGCAAGCATGTGTGGTAGGAGACTGCAGCAGGAGGGTCACAAGTTGAAGGCCAATTTTGGCTACATAGTGAGAACCTTCCTTGAAAAGAAAAACTTCTGTGGTTCTTTAATATAAATATCCTCCAGCTTACAAATGTTCAGAACATTACAGTATTTTTAAAGTTAACAATGTCTCTTTTTGCAAACATAAAATAAACTCATGTCAAATATTTTATGTAACTTAATAATGAATATAGGAATTTGTATGGTATTCAGAGCAGTTCAAATGAGAATTTGAAAAACAGCCACTAAATCAAGAATACTTAAATGAATTAATTTGCTAACTGATGTGATTTGGTAGCATTTTATGTTTACTATCAGTGTTTTCACAGGGTAAAAAATGAAGTTTGTTTTTACTGGCAAAATTCCTTTGTGTTGCATTGGACAAGACTCTATATTACTATCTATTGCTGTGGGATAATGCTCTTGCACACTGAAAGATTTCTCAGTCATATTGGTTTAATAAAACGCTGATTGGTCAGTAGCCAGGCAGGAAGTATTGGCCGGACAACCAGATTAGGAGAATTCTGGGAAGAGAAAAAAGCAGAAACACAGTCACCAGACAGATGCAGAAGAAGCAAGATGAGAATGCCTTACTGAACTAATCCCTAGCATAGGTGTGGACTTTGGGAGCCCATATCACATAGAGGGATACTCTATGAGTATCCCCTATACCCTGAGCCAAGACACACAGAGGATGGGCCTAGGTTCTATCCCAAAGGTTACAACAGACTCTGAAGATCCCATATGTAAGGCCTCACCCTCCCTGGGGAGCAGAAAGGATATGTGATAGGTAGGGTTTTAGTTGGGGGGGGTGATAGGGAAGAAGGGGAGGGAGAGGGAACTGGGATTGACATGTAAAACAATCTTGTTTCTAATTCAAATAAAAAAATGGAAAAAAAAAGACCAAGAATGCCTTACTGAGAAAGGGTACCTAGCCAAGTGACTAAACATAGATAAGAATTATGGGTTAATTTTGATTGTAAGAGCTAGTTAGTAATAAGACTGAGCAATAGGTCAAACAGTTTGTAATTAATATAAGCCTCTGTGTGTTTATTTGGTACCGAATGGCTGTGGGACAGAAACTTCCATCTACAATCTGTTTTCTACACTCTAAAGAGATGTAAAGCAACCTAGATGATAGAAAAATAGCCAAAGGTACACACTCACATTCTGAAACCAGCCCTTTCCCAGAAGTCTACTAGACCATGCCCTGACCTCTACTGTAAGGACATTTGGCTCATTTCCATCTCGTCGTATAAGTTTTACTTGGCAGAAAAGAAAATAGGCACACAATGAGTTATATGACCATTATAAAAGAGCACTGAAATACCTGTATGAGCTTATGTGTTGGGCAGAGTGATGTGAGGATCCACATGGTAATTCTTCTTGTTCAGTAGAAGCCAGAAGGCATCACTTAGCCTGTTGAGCAACCATGGAGGAGGGCACTGGACAGCCTGAAGTGTGACTAGTACTCACACAATCTCATCTGTATTTTGTGGAGCATGGCGACCACAGATGCAGCTGTATTTGTTATAAATTGATTCAATCAAGAGTTGAGAGTTCTGCTTCTTTCAGTATCAAAGAGGAGTTTGGGAATATAGAAATACTCCCAATTTATCCACAAACAGTAACATCTTCCAACTAAAGAACAAATTCATTACTTCACCATCTCCAAAGACTGTGGCTTACTTACTAAGGGAAACTAGGAGCAATAAAAAAGCTGACTTGTCTAAGCACTGGCTTTGGAGTGAAGCATTCCCAGTAAACAAGAGTTATCCTGGCCTGCTTTGTGGGACCATGTCTTTATCAGAGATTTCCACATTCTTTTTGATGCTCTTGGGAGTTAACTACTGTGATCAGAGATCAGACTGCATCAGTGGCAGCAATGAAATCTAGCCTGAGACTTTTTATTTTAGGTGTATGATTGTTTTCCCTAAATATGTGTGAGGCACATGTGTGCAGTACCTGCAGAGGCCAGAAGAAGGCATCATATCCTCTGGAACTGGAGTTACAGATGCTTGTGAGCCACCCTGTGGGTGCTAGGAACTGAATTTGGATCCTCTGCAAGAGCAGTCAGTGCTTTTCACCACTAAGCCATCTCTTCAACCCCACTTACTGGGCATTTCTTAGAAGTTCAGGCAGTAAAAGCAAAATAGTTAAGACTTCTGGCACTACAGATTCTCTGGGCTTGAAGCTGAATTTTACCTACTACCAGTTGCATGGCTTCAGGTAAGTCACTGAACACTTTGATTTAGTTTCCCTAGCTGTAAAAGATGGAGGATTGTTAGACCATTCTCATGGAGCCAAAGTGAGAATGGAATAGTTATAAATATGCCTTTATTATCCATGTTACCTTTTGTTGTAAATGTCCAGTTTAGTTTGAAACATAAAGACTGAAGAAGTGTTTTCATAAGTAGTAAACTTTGAGCTATGCTTAAATACACAAAAATGTTTGAATGTATATACACACATATGTATGTTAGGTATGTATCAAATATCAACCATAGATGACCTCATCAGTGGCTGGGATTTCACAGACGAATTGACTTACAGGGAAGCTCGGGAGATGCTGCACAGACAGATGGGCTTGAGTTCAATCCCTAGAGCCCCATGAAGCTGGAGGTGGGAGTGTGATGTGTAATCCCAGCTCTCCTGCAGTGAGATGGTAGTGAAGACAGAAGAATCCTTGGATTCTGGCACATGTGCCAGCTAGCCTGACTTACACTTCACAAGCAATTCCTCTCTTTTTTCACAACATAAGAAAACATCATTCTTTAGCAGGGTTTTAACTGAAAAGTCCTTCCTGGGAATGTTTGCTGAAAGTTGCAACTTTTGTTGAAGGTGTGTGTGTGTGTGTGTGTGTGTGTGTGTGTGTGTGTGTGTGTGAATGCTAGACCAATTCCAACCTTAGGAAGTTTGTATATTTCAGAACAAAAAATACGTAAAATGTTCTATTGTGGAATTTTTAAGTTTGTAAATATTTGATCCAACTTTACCTGATTTTAATATGTATTTTTCCATAATATTGTGAGCCACTTGGGGATAGGTATATTTGTCATTTTTAGTTAGTCTGTGTTTTACACATTTGTGATGGCACCTGGAATGTGTCAGTAATGATTTACTTCTATTGAATATTTAAATAATAGTATTAATTTAATAACATTATATTAATTTATTATATTAATTATATTATATTTAATTATATTAATTAAATTATATTATATCAATTTATATTAATTTAATAACAATAATGTTAGTTAATATTATAAAATATGTTTAATGTTGGTATGGCTCTAGGGCTTTTAAACGCATTACAGTTTTTGATTATTGCAACACCTTGAAAGTGGGTTTATTATTGCCACTTCAAAGGACAGAACCAGCCTTAGAGATGTGGGGCTCAAGATGGAAAGTGTGAGCCAAATTTAAGTGATATCTACCAAGTCTAGTATTTGTCTTTCTTGAGTTCTGTACTCAGTAAATGCTGGATGAATGTGTTAGCATTTAGGCATTTGTACTGGCCTGCCTGTGGGGTTCTGACAGGATAAGCCCTCAGCTGCAGCCACTAAGAGCACCACCTGTGCCTATTCACTAAGTTCCTTTTCAAAAGGGCCCTGCCCACCTCCCGTCTCTCTTTCTTTCTCTCCCTCTTTCTGTCTGTCTGTTCCCCCTCTCTCTCTCTGCCTCTCTATCCTCTGTTCCTGGAGGCTGGTCTCCCCATCCCCTTTCCCTTTTTACAATCCTTTCCCCTTAATAAAAAGTCCCTCCACTTGAACCCTGTAATCTTTCTCTCTCAAGCTGCCTTTTTAAAATTACAACAGAAAGAAAGGCCCCCTTTAGAATATTTATAAACAATATGCAAACAACATGCAAATTACTTGATCTGCACATACTCTTTAGAGAGTATTGAGATGTCTAACTTTGAGGAACTTTGCCCATCTTCTGTTAGCACAGTAACAAACATCTTGGTGTTACAACCTGTGGACCGACGTGTGCCAGTGATTCTGGAACAACTTGTTTGTTCAATGATCCCCACCCCACCCCAGCACACTGATTTGATTCCTTATACCCATTAAGGGGACACCATCCCGTTTAAGGCCCCTCCCTCCTTGATCACGGCTTTGGCAATCTCTTATTCAGCTGAGGTCATTTTGAGTAAGATCTTGGATTTTAAGATGTAGTGGGCGAAAGATCATTTTCTGATTGGTTCTTCCCCTTTATTATTATTATTATTACTATTATCTATCATCATCATCATTTTAGATTATCCTGTCATTTTTTCTGAGATTCATCCCAAAGCAAAACTATGGTAGAGTCTTTTTCATGTTTAAAAACAACAGTTTTCATTCTTTTCTCCTCCTTAAAGCTTCAAGTATAGGAATTAAGACCCTATTTTCACCTATCAGAAAGGTGTGGGGTCTTTCTCCACCTAGGCCGTTAAGAACTAAAGTTCTGGCTTTTATATTTAAACAGCAACAGGAAACAGTCTCATGCTTCCTGTCGAAGTCCTGGATTATTGGTTCACATGTGGGTCAGTCAAAGCCAAGCTATAAACAGAGGTGGCTTCCTCACAGGAGGTTAAACTGTGTTTTTATTTATTTATTTATTTTTGCTTTTTTTTTTTTTTGGAAGAAAACTGATGCTTTTGTAGTGAGATGTTTGCCTTGAGCAACTTGAGAGGAAGCGAGCTAGGCATCCACTGGATCGACTTCTTGGTTGCCTTAGAAGATCACCAACTCCTCTCCCAGGCCTGAAAATTCCAAACAGAGAAAGGTTGCTTCAGCATTTAGCTGAAGACCATAGCTTTAATTGTGGCAAATGCAAGAAAAGTAGCTATTTTCTTCCAGGAAAGGGGTGGGTTTTGAGAGTGGAGAGCACTGGGATCCCAGGTGTGGGGGTTATGAACTGATTGCAGGAGGGATTTGAGACGTAAGCCACCATTGAGGACCAGAGAGGCCAGCACCCTTTACCAATCCATGTATGCACAGACTCATACTCAATTTGATTGTTCTTTTTCTCTTCTGTCTTCCAGGTGCTTTCCTCCTCTGCCTGCTAAGCCTCAGGGAACTGACAAGGCAGTTCTCAGAAGAGAGAGGCAAAGCAGAGAGCCTACTGCCCAGCAGACTACCTCTGAGCATGCGCACCCCCACACGACAGTCCTTACTGAGAGTTCACTGTGAGGGAGACACACCAGGACCACAGAGCAAAGTGGGGGTTGCTGACATTCCAGCTGTACCCCAACTTTTTCTACATGCCCCAGTCCCCATTACACTCCTCAGTCACACTGGAAAACGTCAGTCTCCAGCTTGCTCTCCCTCTTCCAGCCTCAGGATAAGCTCTGTGACCTCCCGCTCCGCATTCTTACCAGGCAAGGTGCTTCTAGTCTCTGTCCAATCGTTGCCTTCTTCGCGAAGACATTTTCCTTCTCCATAAACCTGTTTATTCGATCTTTAGGTGAATCACTTTTGACGTGTTTTGTAGTTACCACCTTCTTGCCATAGTCTACTTGTGATTCATTTAAGTGTTATTTATATTAAATGAAACTTTTATTTAAGACAACAATTTCCCAATGCCCAGATCCGAGGATCTTTGAGTTTTTAAGTATCTCAGAGAAGATTTAAACATGCCCTGCCTGTGTCCCGTCCAGCACTGTCTATAACTGGATGATAGTCTGGGGAGAAAATGCATCAGACACACTCTTTCAGATGAAAGAGAATCTTATGTATAAGTTTGGCAGCCTGTTCCATTCATTACCTCATTGATTGCCGGGATATGTGACTGGCCTGACTGGCCATGCAGCTCCTCCTCCCTCCTCCTCTTCTCCCCTTTAGTCTTGAAGCCTTTGACTGGGAAAAAGGAGGAGAAATTCTCTAGTACAGATCTCAAAATGAGTTATTGTGGCTCATACAGAAAAGAATGATATATATATATATATATATATATATATAATATATATATATGAGAGAGAGAGAGAGAAAGAGAGAGAGACTCAATCCTTTGGTCTGTCTCACATTGTTGGAGTGAAAGGGGATTGGTAACAAAGGAGATGAAAGAGATGTCACTAAGTGCCACATACTGATAATTGGATAAAAACTAGATATTTACCTTAATTCCTATAGTTTTACTCTCTCTTTCTCTCTCTGTCTCTCTGTCTCTGTCTCTGTCTCTGTCTCTGTCTCTCTCTTCAAGATTTAAGCCAGAAGTATGGTGTTACATAGTTTGGGGAAAAGGAATTTTAGCATGAAAATGATCATATCTGATACAGTGTCTGCCTTTATTATCCTGAAAGCCTTCTACTTTTTGTTTATTCCCTATCTTGGTTATTGCCATTATGAATGACTTTTTCCAGAGACAGAGGGCTATCCCATGCCTCCTCTGTTTAACTCCCACAATCTCAATCAATTTCTCCCACTTGACAAACTTACTTCTTAAGAGTCTGTATATTTCCACTAGTTTGCAGTTTTAGCCCAATCCCACAGCATATTGGAAATCTATAGAGGAAGAAAAAAAGGGACAGGAAATGGAAAGCTGAAGAGGTAAAGTTGTTAGCCAAAGATCCCAGGTTCTCAGGTAAGCAAGGACAAAGAGAAGGAAATTATCATTTTGTGTTGTTCTTCTACACGTTAGCCTTCAAATCTAGAATTGCATTTGACTGTCTGTTGATTGTCTGACGGCTTCCAGGTGTCAGCCTAGGACTCTAGTCTTACTTTGTCCAAGTCAGGAAAGAACACGCCTATTTTGGGTACCAAAAGCAAATGATAGGCAATGCGCCATCTGAAAGATGAACTATGTGACATTATAACTATGATGGGATGAGAAGGAATGATTTCTTCTAAATAAATTGTTCCAAAGAAAGTAGCTGGTGTGGTTAGGCAGAGCAACACCCATTTCCAGAATTCCAGGCCTTCAAGTGTGGTGGTTTGTGGTTTTGGTTGTATAAGATATATCTATGACTCACAATAAAACAAAGTCTGGGGCTATTCAACCTTACCCCCCCCCCCCCAAAGTGGTGGGACGCTTGCCAACCAGCTGGTCTCTAACTTGATGTGGGGCACAAACACATTCAGCAGGCAACAATTACAGTGAAGACCATGTCATAAAGATTCAGAAGGGTGAATGTCAAGAGCATCCTGGCCAGTTATTCTCAAAGTACCATATGTAGGGGAGTTACCACAAAGAAACACTTTGATACTCACAAAACACTGCCCTGACTCTATTATATTCATGCTGGATATTGGTTTCATTTACACAATTTCTCATATTTGTCTTTGTCAATCTAGAGGACAAGAGGACATTGTGATTAAAAACTAGAGCTCTTTCTATGTTTAAAAATTGAAATCAATATGTTCTATTGATTTGAAATTATGTTGTACAGGTAAAGCATGAAGAGAATTTGTACAGATATTCCATTCTTGTTAAATTTGCCATTAAAGATAAAATCCCACTGGGGATGTTGACACATGGCTGTAACCCTAGAAGTCAGGAGGATGAAGGAGGAGGATTGCAAGTTCAAGATAAGTTTGTCCTACATAGCAAGGCTCTGTAGCAAAATAAAAAACGATAAATAAAATTAAAATTCCTGTTTACAAAGGAAGAGAGACTATTCAATGCCACTTAAAAGGTATATCTGTATGTATATGTGATTATATATGCATTCACACATATGCACACACACATATGCATACACGCATATACACACATAAGCATACACGTATATACATACACACCTATGCATACACACATATACATACACACATATGCATACACACATATAGGGTGGAGGTGGGGGAAGAAAGGAGGGAGGGAGGGGAGAAGGAAGAGGAAGAGGGAGAGAGAAAGAGGGAGAGAGAGAAAGAGAGAAAGGGGGAGACAGGGAAACACACACAGACACACAGAGAGAGTTGGGGGAGCAGTAGGTGAAAGAAAATGAAAATCAGGAAGTGAGGACAATGTGTCTGTGACACTTGGTACCACACTGATTTCTAGGGTTGATTTGATTTGTTGGCTGTGGTAGGCTAGGTGTTTGTTCACCTCCTCACTCTGCTCCAAGTGTCTCCTTTGCAAATCTGTGCACTTGATGGGAGGAGATGACATTCTTGCAGAGAGGAGGACTATTCTTTAACCAAGGATATGCAAGTAGCTGTGCTTTTGGCAAGAACCTCAAACAGGCCTTCAAGAGACAATACACGCAAAGGAAGCCTGGACACGCTGTAACTGGGCTCAGTACCTCTCCATAGCTGTTGTTTCCCTGGTTTTAGAACTCAATAGTCATCATGATTTGATAAATTTACATGGAAATTTCTAGAAACAAACAATCCATGCATTTCAAATGACTTTTATTATATTAGCATTCTATAATTCTGTTTTATGATTAGCTTTATTGTCAATATCATCCCATGCCCATTTTTTAAGCTTCATTATAGATCTGTGTATACAGGAGGAAAGAGTGTGTGAGTGATTTGGTTCTAGCAGAAGCTAACTATCCCAGGATAGATTACTTTATTCCCCTCAACAGGCAGACACACTTCCATATAGTCAACCACTTTTTTTTTTAAGGTATTAGGGGTTGGATTTGTTTAAGTGCCTTTGGATAAAAGCTTCCAGAATCAAATGATTTCTATCTCCCTCTTCCAGACTTTTTGTTCATGATATTTGTGTAGTTGTGTATTGATTATTTATAAAATAGAATAATTGAACTTGATAACTCCTGTCATTCTAGCAGTCTCTAATATGCTTTATTCTTTGTCCACAGTTAACTATGATTGTTTTTAACTTTTCATTTGAAGAAATAGAAGGTGAAATGATTTGCATGCATGGTTACCTTTTCCAATTTGTAATCCAGTCATCGGTTTTTGTATAGAATTAAAGAAGTAATTTTTAAAAGATTTGGAAGTCCTGTTATAGCAACCTGTGAACTGAAAAATATTTCCAGTCTAATAAAGACTCCGGGACATTTCAGGCCATCCAAGAATTTTGGCAATTTGCACTCTGGAAATCAGTATGCGACTCCTCAGGAAAATGGGAATCAGTCTACCACAAGATCCAGCAATTCCACTCTTAGGCATATACCCAAAAGAAGCACCTTCATACAACAAGGACATCTGTTCAACAGTGTTCATAGCAGCACTATTTGTAATAACCAGAACTTGGAAACAACCTAGATGCCCCTCAACCGAAGAATGGATAGAGAAAATGTGGTCCATTTACACAATGGAGTACTACTCAGCAAAAAAACAAAAAACAACAAAAAAGTCCAAAAACAATGGAATCTTGAAATTTGCAGGAAAATGGATGGAACTAGAAGAAACCATTCTGAGCAAGGTTGGTTGCTTGCTCAGAACACAAAAAGACAAGCGTGGTATGTACTCACCTATATGTGGATTTTAGACATAGAGTAAAGGATTACCAGCCTACAATCCACACTGCCAGAGAAGCTAGTAAACAATGAGGACCCTAAGAGAGACATACATGGTGCCCTGGAGAAGGGGAAAGGGACAAGATCTCCTGAGCAAATTGGGAGCAAGGGAGAAGGGGAGAGGGAACCAAAAGAAAAGAAAAATAAAAAAGAGTTTTGGCAATTTGATATACATAGGTCCTATATGAACTTTCAAATCAACTTTTAAAGCTTGAATAGGAGTAGCCAATCAATAACTATCAAGCTAATCACAAAGTAGGTGTGTGTGTGTGTGTGTGTGTGTGTGTGTGTGTGTGTGTGTGTGTGTGTGTTTGTAAATGAAAAAAGCTCTAGGGAGAAAAAATGACAGGTGAGCCACTAGAAGAGTGTCCTGATCTATTGTAGATAGATTAAGAAAGCAAGAATCTACACTTCACCAAAATCAAAGTACTAGTTACACAATTGTTCCTATCAAAATCAAAAAGAATATTACGGTTAATCCCCCAGTCTTAGGTACTGTATTATGCAATACATTGAAAATCTATATAAGCCAGGTTCAAAAGAGGGTCATGGCATGAAAATGTTGGTAATAATAAAAATGTCTTGTAAAAAATGTCTACACTATCAGGGCTACCTCTATTTCTAAAGAGAGCTACAATAAAGGCTAGAATGTAAACGTGAATCTATGTAAAGAAATCTATGTAAAGAAGTCACCCAAAAGTTCTTTTAAGTAACCCTCACCCTGTACCCTTTTAAAATACATATGAATTTTATTTTTGCAATAGTAAAATGGCAGAAATTTCCTAGTGATCAATTTTTATAGGTACCAGTTGGTAAGAAATGAGAGTTGCTTTCCTGGGGACCATTCCAAGATGAACAGAATTACTGGTTTGTTCCCTTCCTCTCCACCAAGAAAATTACTCTTCTGTTAGGTCAGGTGTACTTTCCAGGGTTATACAGCCTGGGCCCAGCAATAAGCCTCAGAATCCCTTCCAGGCATTCCCATCTCTCTTTGAATTGTCATGAGAAGACTCCGAATAGTATATGCTATTGAGCTTTGTTCAGTTTTTTTTCTTTGTGCGAATATACCTTCAGTGTGTGTGTGTGTGTGTGTGTGTGTGTGTGTGTGTGTGTGTGTGTGTGTGTGTGTAGATTCCCAGGAGTACTCATTTAATTGCCAAAAGGGGTTGTTTATCTATTTGCTTGCTTGATTTCATTTTTGTTTACTGAGAACAGCCTTGCTAAGTAGGAACTCAACATTTAGCCAGCCCTACCCCAACCCAACTCCAGAGTGTTGGCATGTAGACTTATGACACACAGCCCGGTGGTATTGCTGTGGGTTTTGTTTACTGTCTGGAATATCAACACTAAGATATCCCTTATCCTCTAGACAAGTGAAGATTTTTCATCTGTCTGCATTGGCATCTTGACTTTACCACTGAACTTGTGGTGGCCACAACCAACTAAATCTTCACCAAATCACTTTGCTATTCATTCATTTGTTTAAGGGAATCCTTGGGGTATGTTTTCTCTGAGTTGTGAGAACTTGGGTTTTGTCTTGACTATTTCCTCACCCGGAATGCCCATCACTGAAGGAGTCTAAGACCCTCTGCATTTCCACAAAGAAATAAATGATTAGCACAGAGTCCACAAATAACAGACATGTAGAATTGAATTTGCTATTTGTGAGACATCTGAGGGAATTTATCTTAAGTTTTTAGGGAATTGCATTAGAATTAAATCAAAATGTATGTTTTCCCCCATGTGATCATTTATTAGATTAATCTGATTCATGATTCAATTTTGGAGTTCAGGATTTCATACTTCATTTTGCATATGGTTTAAAACAGAAAAATGCATAAAATGTTATGTTCAGAAACACCTCTCTGTGTATGTTCATAGTAAACAACCATTGTTCTTGTGTTTATGGATTATTTCCCCATGTTTCTTTTTGTTAAAAATTCTTTCTCTGTGTGTTTATTATATATATATGTATGTATATTATATATGTATGTATATATTCCAACTTATATATAAATGTATCCTGATGTACTCAACATATAAATTATATATGACATATGCTAAAGACACATTGCACTCCACAATACAATAACAGCACTTTGTAGAGAGAATTTTTCGCTCCCTCCCTCCCTTCCTCCCTCCCTCCCTCCCTCCCTCCCTCCCTCCCTCCCTCCCTCCCTTCCTCCCTTTCTTCTTTGTTCCCCCTTACATTTATTTATTACTAGTATGGGATGGACACAAGCAAGGCACACACAGAGGAGAGCCTTCAGAGTCACTTCTCTCTTTTCACCACTGGGTTCTGGTGATCGAACTCAGTTACCTATAGAGAGGTATGCACAAAGACATATATGCGGGCAAAACACTCATTCACATAAAATAAATAAATGTAAAATAAATTAATATGGCAGAGGACAATAAAGAAATTTGATGTTGAGCTTCAGCCTTCGCATGTACAAGTACCCGTGAATACCCACATACATGTACACCCGTATGAAAATATAAACATACACACAGATTAAAACATACATGTACACACTTATGAACATATAAACACACAGATTAAAACATACATGTACACCCTTATGAACATATGAACATACACACAGATTAAAACATACATGAACACCCTTATGAACATTTAAACACACATAGAAGAAACACATTGGAAAGGATTAGAGGAAACTGGCATTGGTAGAAGCAGCATCAACTACTAAAAAAACTCAATCTTCACTATTACAGTTTCTCAGTAACAAAAACCCAGTGTCAAAATCAGATGCTTTGATGGAATCTAGGTGTGTTCAGTTTGACTGGAGGAAGCATGCTTGTTAGAAGTGAAAGCTACCAGAGAAAAATCACAACTTCAGAAGCTATAATTGGAAAAATATGATGTTCCGAAGAAATCCAATAGAATAATCATCGCTTCAAAGTAATGTTTAAGTTGGAAAGAATCAATCTCAGTAGAAGTAATTATCAGTTACATTACAGATAAAAATAGAAAAAAAGATGAAATGTGCTGTATAGAAAATTGATCCAAGAGTCAAATTGGCTTAATGGAATAAAGCCCAAAAAGAAATTTATTTTTTTTTAAAGCATAGAGCTCATATTTCCCAAGGGAAATTTTATTGATGGGTCTGGTTTATTCCCTTTAAAAGACAAACTGCCACCAAATAAGTGAACACAACTTGAGGATTTTATTGTCTTCACAGGGAGGAGATGAAGCTTCACTCTAAGTCGTTGCTCACCTCACCTCTCTTCATGTTCAGTGTTCTCTTCTTCATCATAACCACAGCACTATTTTCTTCAGAATTTCAGCCTCATTCTAGAGAAAGCGACTTCACCTGCCTCCTGCAGTCACCCTGCTTCCTGTCTTCACACCACTTTCTCTGGCTCCTGCCTATGGAAGAGTGGCGTTGGCACTTTTTGTTTTGTTGTTTTTCGAGACAGGTTTTCGACGTATTGCTTTGGAGCCTGTCCTGGAACTCACCCTGTAGATCAGGCTGGCCTCAAACTCATAGAGATCCTCCTGCCTCTGCCTCCAGAGTGCTGGGATTAAAGGCATGCTCCACCAACACCCGGCTCACATTGCTTATAGAAAGTCAAGAATATCAGCTTTGTGGACCCGAGTGCTGTTGACAAGGAGAACCAGAAAATACAGTGTTTAACCAGGATCAAAATATTTTCTGGGGCATAGGGTGCTGTTGCAACAAATTGCCCTGTGATATCCTCAGCACCTTTCTTACTTTAAAGTCCTGGCATGGTTTTCCCTTTTCTTTTCGCCCTTCTATTCTTTTTCCATACTTGAGGTGCACTGTTGGAGCTGCTCAACCATGAGTTGGCTAATCTTTTCTCTGAAGTGTTTCTTGCCTTTGTCCCAGTTTCCAGTGACTCAAATTCTCTTTCCCTTCAGGACACCGTCATCAGTTTGCTCTGTTCTTTTTTCCTCCTTTCTGTCCCCATTGTGAGTCACCGTTCACCTTTATGACATTTGCACAATTCAGATACTCAATAGTGTGTACGGGAGTGCCCTAACCCTGTGAATGTCCTGCTCTCTTCCTTTGATACTTGCCTCCTTCTTCCTGCCTGTCTCCTCTCACTCTCACTCAACTTTTATATCCGGCTGGGGTAATTCCAGGAAGGATCAGCCATGGGCTCCAGTGGTAAAGCCTCTTCAGGTCTCCTGCCAGTTCCATGCTGGCACTGTGCCTTTTGGTGGCGGCTGTGCTTAACTTTGAGCCCTGATTAATAAATATTCCATTGTGTACTTGCATTTCAGACTTTATGCTCTTCTCCTTTAAAAAAATGGTGTTGGGGATTGAACCACTAAGCTCCAAGTTTCTGTTTTGATATCTTCTTTGGAACTGCTTGTCCCCTAAAACTACATTGGCAGTGTTCTGGATTCTTACCTGTGACTATAGCTTCGAGTTTGTCATCCCATTACTGCCTTCAGAGCCTCCTGATGCCTGTTAGATACTTGCCTGGCTTGACTTCTGAGTACATCCTTCTACACAGTTGAGAGACATCTCTTGTCTGCTGTAACTCCTGTCTTTGATCTCATATTGAAGCTCCAGTTCATAGGATTTTGAGTCAGTTCCTCCCACAGACCCACATTTTGTTCAGAGAGATCACAGTTTACATTACATTTCTTTCTGTTCCTCCACAATGGTACCACTCTCTTGTACCTCCTTAAATCTAGGAAGTAATTTTCATCCCCAGCTCTCAAGAAAAGCTTTCATGCAGAGCTCCTGTTTTGAAGAAAAACCTTTAGCATATTTAAGTGCTCACACTATAGCAACATGCGATTATGTCGAACTCTCTATTTTGTTGTTAACTTTATAATCACTAGTCTCTCTTGGGAGAGATATTCTTTGTTTGCTTTAAATGATCTTAAGTCACTTTAGAATCACAATTCTACTATCTACAACTGTCCAAACATGCATTGGTATTCCTAAAACAGAAAGGCAAAAGATGGGAGAGACAGCTCAGTAGTTAAGAGCATGGCCTACTCTTCCAAGACCCAGGTTTGACTTGCAGCACCCACATGGCAGCTCACAACCATCTGAAACTCCAGTCCTCGGGGATCTAGTGCCCCTTTCTTGCCCCAGCAGGTACCAGGCATGAATGTGGTACACTAAAGGCAAAACACCTGTACACATAAAAATAAATAAATACAATTTAAAGGAAAGGTCACATGATCATTATCTGAGAACTTGGTGTAAATAGGATACATCCCCTGTTTTTAAGTAGCTCACACACTGCCCATTTGCAAGAACGTGTGGGGGAAAGTTCTACTAAATGCAAGACCTTTGTGACCACAGGAGTCGACTTGATTTACTTGCTTTGGAAAAGAAGATTGAGGGTTTCTTCACAGTCCATTTGAGCTGCTTCCTAAAGAATAAGTGTTTGCCACAAGGGGCCAGCAACAGGCCTAGCAGAAGCAACAGGAAGTGGAAAGATATTCCAGCAAGTCAGAGCATGGCCCATTCCATAGGGGGAAGCATGAATAATCTGGGTGGCTCCGATGAAGCTGCTCCGAGGGGGAGGAGCAGGAAATAGAGCTGGAGAGACTGGTTGAGGGTGCTGGTGTAAGAATTGATGAGCTATGCTAAGGAGCCAGGGCCTGATTCTGTAGTGATATGGACTACTCCCTCAAGTTGAGCAATTCTTCAAGTGCCTGATGGTGTAACCAGCCTTTTCTGGCTGTACCAAATTGTATCCACAAAATTTAAGAAAGCACCAAGTATTTCATGATTCAGAAACTGTGTAAGACTGGAATAATTCTTCTAGAAGGCAGATACCATTCTAAACTCTAGCTCTACGAATGTCCTCTTTCATATTTTTACATATAGGTATTTTTCCTTATTTGAAGGACAATTTGTGGGAAAATAACTTAAAACTATAGTTTACCTGAGCACAAGAGTGTGGTCTTGTAATTCCAGCTATCTGGGAGGCCAAGGCAGGAAGATTGAAAGCTTGAGGCCAGTGCAGATAATTCAGTGAGATCGTCTCTCAAAAAAATAAAACAATAAAATAAAATAAAAAGCAAAATCCAGGAAAGCAAAAGTATAGAATCATTTTTTAATAGAAATAGTAACTCTATGTATACATGCATCCATTTGTTTATAAGGAGAAAGGGGAATTGAGAGAAAGAGAGACAGAGAGAGAGAGAGAGAGAGAGAGAGAGAGAGAGAGAGAGAGAGAGAGAGAGAGAGAGATAGGTGGTGAGGACAGAGAAAGAGAAAGATTGGAAGAGCCCCAATTTGGCAAAGTACATTTAGTTTTCTTGAAGTTGTTTAGACTGAATATGAAACTTCCCCTGACGTACTATTAGAATAATCTCTCCCAATTTCCAGCAAATGGCCAACAATTCAAAATTTTCAAGTAGTTCTAGAAAAGGAATTGTCTTTCAAGGAAATATAAAAAATGGTTCCAAAACTCTTGCCTGTCATGAATACTTTTTAACAGATGTGTTGTAGCAAAGCATCAAGAAAGGGATAGAAATGGGTGAAGCCCTGCCCCTTGTTATGTCACAGGATTTGTCACGTCTTGTCTCAGGTACCCATAGCACTGGCTACACACCAGGCCCTGGGCTAGGTGCCCAGGGAAGGCTCTCAGAGATAAGGGCTGAGTACTCTTTCAGCTGTCATCTTCATATCTACTAGTCACTTCTCAGGACTCCTAGATTTTGTTTTGCCAGTATTTATGTTCTTGCATTCCTCTTCAGAAAATACTGTTGGGGCTTTTACAGTCATCGTTAGAACTAACCCAGAATAGAAATTTCATGGACACATTCATCTCCCAGGAAGACTGTAGCCAATGACCTAAAAGAGGAACTTGATCTGACAATGCCTCTGTTTCTGGCTTCTCATTCTCTTGGGGAATGGAAGAGGGGGAAGTGTAACTTCAAGCTCTCAGTTGTCCACAAACTGCCAAAAAGCAGTGCATTGATTTTGGTGTTATGGATAAATTTAATAAGTAAGCAAATTAGAGAATATGGAATCTGTGAATAATGAAGATTGGCTGAATGAGTTTGTTACATATGTATAATATACTTATTTCAAGTGTATATATGCATGTGCATATATATGTGTGTGTATGCTAAGAACTCAATCAGGAATTAATGCCACACTGTTTTGACAGAATTTCTTCTCCAGGAAACCCTCAACACTAGGAGGGCTTTCACCTAATTGGCTAAGGCCCACTGCCAGTATTGTCAGCCTCTAATACATTAAGTGAATTAGTAGACATTATCTACATTTACACAGTTCTTCCTAGCAGTGCTTAGATTATTTGTTTAAGTGGCTGGGGTCCTATAGACTACTCAACTCAACATGACAAGCAATGTTTATACATACAAACAGTGTTAATCTGAAGTTAGAACAAATAGAATTTAAGATGAGTGTGTGTGTTGGAGTATGGTGTATGTGTGGGGGGGATATGTGCATACACCATGGCCCATGTGTGGGGGCCAGCAGATGACTTTGTAGAGTTGGTTCTTTCCTTTCACCTTCCCATGGCTTCTATGGTGTGTCTTCATGTTGTCAGGATTTCACAGTAAGTCTTTTACCCTCTGAGCCATCTCCTTGGCTTGTAGATTCTCCATTCTTGGTGATCTTTGGCTGCCCACCACAAGGTATCTCCACTGCCTGCTTCCACTTGGGGCTTGTATTTCACAGCTTCCTTCCTCTCATTCTTTCTCTCTCCATGCCTGGGACGGGTAGAATCACTCTCATTCTCTCATTTCATTATTTCTTGAGCTTGTATCTCCAAGTCATCACCTTCTATCACAAGGAATTAAGTCCCGTGTTTTCTCGGGTAGCTCTGATAATTAATTGAAGTCTCATCTTGTTTTATTTAGGTGGAAGTCAGAAGCAAAAAGCTAATGCGTTATTGATTTGAGATTGCTTGTTAAGTGTGGACGAGATTGGAATAGGCTGGGAGAAGCAGGTGAAGAATGGTCACGAGTGAAGGCAGAGGAGTGAGGGAAATGCAGAGTACAACCCAAGAATGAAAAATTGCTCTAGAATGGTTAGACATCAAAATTCATGTCTGTGTTGGAGACAGAAAGGTAGGCAGTGGTAACATGGAATCGATACTTGAGCAGAAATACGAGTGATAAGCAATAGCACAACAATTTTGGCGTGGCTCTTTCTCCTTCAAAAATTGCCCTTGGGTTAGAACTTTTTAAAAATAATTAAAACTTTATTATAGAGAAGTTGCAAATAAGAAACATCACATAGTGGGGGGTTGGGGGAGGGGGAGAGGGAGAAGGGATTGACATGTGAAATTATAATTTTGTAAAAATTAAATAAAAAACAGAAAAAAAGAAAAAAATCAGCCAGACCAAAAATGGCATGAGCTTCTATATTTAGAAGCATCATCCTGAAGCTGTGAAATTTCACACTGGTTTTGCACTTTTTTTATTTAAATTCTTTAATTACTACTCATATTTACATATCCACCCCCCCATTCCCTCACCTTCCCATCCTCCCATGTTCCCCACCCAACCTCCCCAATCCAACCCCCCCCAACTTCTCCCCAGGGATAGTGAGGCCCTCCCCCAAGGACCTTCAAAGTCTGTCATATTGTTTGGGGGAGGGCCAAAATTTAACTATGTTTGGAGATGGGGTGCAGTTGGATGTTTTCTGTCCTATCCAGTCCCCCATGGACTGGTTTCTTTCCTACCTGCTGATTCCCACAACTACTTTTAAATAATTTATTATGAGGCTTTTTATTGATTATAATTGTTTGAGCAGTTCAGGCTTCTACTAGTTAGCACTTACAACTTAAGTTAACCCATTTTTATTAATCTGTGTATCACCCCATGGCTGTGGCTTGCCAGTAATGTTCTGGCATCTTCCTTCTATGGTGGTTACATGGCATTTCCCTGACTCTGCCTTCTTTCTCTCCATAACTCTGTTTGGATTTCCCACCTAGCTAGATTTTGCCTGGCCATTGGTCAAATAAGCTTTATTTATCAACCAATAAAAGCAAAAACACATTTGCAGCATATAAGGACATCCCACATATCAGTGGGGCCTTTGCAGGTCATTAAAGATCTGGTAAGGTTGTGATGATTGAAAACTGAGAGGGGCCCTGTAGCAAGAAGGCTATAACCAGAGGTGGCCTCTTAACTTTCAGTCTTTTCCTTGTTTCATTTCTGTTTCTGTTGTAAAATACCCCAACAGAAGTCGCTTAGGAGGGGAAGGAAAAGGGTTTATTTTCATCCACATTTCCAGGATATTGTTCATCATTATAGAGAAGGCAAGTCAGAAGGAACTTGGGAGGGTCAGTCATACCCACAGTCAAGAACAGAGAGAAAGGCATGCATGCATGCTTAGTGCCCAGCTGACTTTCTCTACTCTTACATGGTCCAGGGCACCAAGTCCAGTTTCAGACTGGGTCTTTCCCCATGTGTTAAGTCAAGGCAATCCCCCACAGACATGCTCACAGGCTAGCCAGATCTAGGCAATCCCTCACTGACACACTCTTCCCTTGGGCAATTTTACATTAACTTAAGTTGATAATTAAAGGTCACTATCACAAACATCTAGAATCCTAAGTCAAGACAAAGCTGTTTTCTTAAAACTTATTGGTGTTGTGTCAGGAGCCATAGAAAACAGATAAAATAAAATGGATAAGGTACTGTTGTGATATTGTTTATCATTCCTATTTGTGCTCAAGTATCTCTTCGATGTGACCACTGCCTATCTTTCTGTCTCCAACAGAGACATTTCTTTATTCCTCCACTTCTTGAGACCTAGCTTCCTCTTGTCCCTCAAGAATTTCCTTCAAATCCAGTCTGAGCTTTCATAAAGGTCTTTGAATATGGTGTCATGTGGCCATGAGAACCTAGAGGAAGGTCTAGGGTCCCAGAATACACCAGGAAGGAGAGGGGGTGTTGCAGACTAAATGCCATGTTAGTCATTAAAGGGTAAAATGTTCAATCTCCATTCCAATGACTGAATGACCAGGAGGACATCCATGAGGCAGTATCACTGAAGCATGACTGCCGGAGCTCCTTGCATCTATACACGTGAAAACAGTCTCTTCTCTCCATCCCAGAGAGACCCCCTCAGAGCTGAGTGTTCCTCTGCTCTGTTCTCCAGAATACAGAGAGCACAAAGCATGGGCTGAAAAAACAGCTTTCTCCTTTGTTCTTTCTCCATAGAGCTTGGGGATTTGGGAAGGGATTTACAGGCAGCAGTAGTGAAAATGGATGTTGAGTGGTTCATACTTTCTGGAAAGAAAGTAAAGGAAGAAAAAAGAAACCTTCAACAAGTTGCCTCCAGGTGCATTGCAAATGGCATGTTGATTGACTCGACTCAAAAAGAAATTAGGGATGTAAATGTGTTTGAGAAAATTATTATCCAAATCACAACATCCTCTTCAGACACTTCTATGATTGAATACTAAAAAGAACATTTAAAGTCTTCTAGCAGAGAGCTTCCCCAAAGTATTAAATGATAAACTGGCATGAATTCTCTTCTTGCCCTCTTCTTGCCTTCTTAACATCTGCTGTCGATTCAGGTTTGTTTGCATGCCTAATTCACACATTTGATGGTGGCCTCCTGTCAAAATGGGACAAGGCTTTATATCTAAAATTATTAATACTTAAAAATACTAATGAGGCTTACAATTATTGATAGAGATAGCTGTTGTCAGTGTCCTAAAGCCAATGGGGTGTGGACAGTGTTCCCAAAGGTATGTTCAACCTGCAATGATATATAACACACCTTTCATTTGGTTATTATGATAAACCTATTAACATTTTTGCCTTTAAAAAGGTAGATGTCTAATAAGCATCCATATTTCTTTTGACCTCAATGATCAATTTATTATTTCTACTCACAAACATCACTTAGTGTGTTGCTGCAAGAACACAGCTTTCTCTCTCTCTCTCTCTCTCTCTCTCTCTCTGTCTCTGTCTCTCTTTCTCTGTTCAATGTGAATATGAGATAGTTTATTCTGAAGCCAAATATGAGTGACCATGTCCCTGGAACACAGATTCAAGACACCCCAAATACTGTGTTCCCAAGTGCTAACAGTCTCATGAACATTTTGCTCGTAACAGAACAGAGAAAACTGTTAACAAGACACTTCTGAAACTCATTTGTGGAAACATCGCTAGGTCGGTGACAGCCCTGTGGGAAATCCATGCCTCAAATGTTCTCTGATGACATTCTTAGCCTTTGGATTGGTGGAGGCTAGGGGTCTTGTTTGTGCATTGGAAAAAGATTTACTTAACCGCCACAAGGATAATAGGTTATACCAGAAGGATGTTATTATCCATAGAAGTAGGTAATAAATCTAGCTATGATTTGGCCCCAACCTGTAACATTCTAGCTTCCCCCTGTCCAAGAAGTTCTAATAGGTCCGTACTTCATAGAATGTTTAACATAGATGTGGCTTTTTCCCTCTGAGACCTTCAGTTCACAAGTAGCAGATCCTGGAGATACAGGGCAGTGAAGGAGATAGACAAGGATGGTGTCTGTGGTGGTTGCATTCTACTGTGATGAGATAGGCAAGATAAATAAAACACCATGCAAAAGCATCTCTGGCCCCAACCTTCAGCTCCTCCCTGTCATCAGGAAGTCCACCAGGGATGACCTGTCTTATCAATATCATCTGTCACTTTAAATTACTGCCTTATTCAATGGAATGTCACCTGTACTCCTGACAGAAACTGTGAAGCTTCCACAATAGTAGGTTTTCACAAGGCTTTTTCAAAAGGCCATTTGTTTTAGTTCTCTCTTCTATAGCTGAGGAGCTATAGGCATTTGGTAGCTGCTAGAAAAGGTGGAGTCACTCTTTTCTTAAAATATGACCCTTGGAGGTTTACCATGCCCCAGAGCAATAGCCATACCCAAAAGTATTTGGGTAACAAGTGTGCGTGCGTGTGTGTGTGTGTGTGTGTGTGTGTGTGTGTGTGTGTGTGAGAAAGAGAGAGAGAGAGAGAGAGAGAGAGAGAGAGAGAAGAGAGAGAGAGAGAGAGAGAGAGAGAGAGAGAGAGAGAGAGAGAGAGCAAGAGAGAGAGTTGGGTTCATTGGGCCAGGGAGATCCATCTGAGAGGTTCTGGGTGAGAGGGGGTATCTAGGATCAAAATACATGGTATGAAGTTCTCAAGGAATTAATAAAAATATTATTTAAAATATGTGGAGTTAGAGGGAAACAAAGTATATGTGGAAGAAAAAATCTTGTAGTGTTGAGGTGTGTGTGTGTGTGTGTGTGTGTGTGTGTGTGTGTGTGTGTGTGTGCGCGCGCCTGCCTGAAGAGGCCAGCAGGCTAGCAGTCTCTCCATGTTATTCTCTGAAACAGATACCTTCACTGAACTTGAAGCTTGTCACTTTGGCTGGTCAGTAAGCCCCAGTATTCCTCCTACCCAGAGTCAGGGTTACAGTTGCATACAGTCACATTTGGCCTTTATGTGGGTAGTGGGGATTCAAACTTAAGACCTCATGTTCGCATTGTAAACACTTTACTGACCATGCCATCTCCATAGGGCCCCAGTTTGTATTTTTATAAACAACAAACATGTTGAATTTTCTGTGCTCACTGAAGGACAGTCATCAGGCAATTCTGGAAAGACAATACTATTATTTTACTAGTACACATTAAATTCTTTCATCATGCTTTGCTCTTACAGGCTTCAAGAAAATAAGAAACACGCATAAAAGTCCACAAAAAGTATTTGTATTGATCAGCAATGATTCATTTGGTCAATGAACCACAATTATATATTACAAACCTTTTAAAGCAATGTGCTGTGATTTCTAGTACTTCACTAAATGAAAGGGGTCCATACTGGTTTTTCGTGGGCCGAGTCTCTCACCTCTCTCACTCCCTGAAACTTTATTATGTCATTCTTGATGAGTTAAGAGTGAAAAGTTGAAGGCAAGAAGGTGAGTATCCACAGGGGCCTATCTGTGGCCTCAGTCTTTTACTTTATTTGTTGGGATTTTCCTCTCTTCTTTTTCTGGAAGCAAAACACTGTTTTGGAGGGATGTTTTTGTGAAGCAATGAATGCATGATACCAAGAATGGAGATTTGATGACATAGTTAATTGAGCAGGCACTGGTTAGAGTTCAAACCTTAGAATCAAGCCAGACACAACCCAGTGAAACATCTGCAAATGTGACACAGTGCCCACTCCTCTGGTTTCCTTGGTACTGATGCGACATTCTTGTTACTAGGGGTGAGAGAAGGAGACTCAATTATTTTTTTCCACTGGAGCGAGTTCTGAAATATAAAATTGTAGTCATTAGTAACAGAACTCTGTTTAAAAAAGATTTTATTTTACCACTTGAATAAGACACCCTCAATAGTCACTTTTTCCCTGTTTTGTCACCTATTGTTTATGCATTTAGATTTTTATTCTTCCTTTTTTTTGGAAATAGCAATAGATTGTACTTTTGTGTGTGTGTGGGGAGAATGTGCTATAGTGGACTGGATGTCAGAATTCTAGATCATAGAATTAAATAACTACCTTTGGAGAAAGCTGTTACCTACACTTAGCCACATCGTTTCTCATCTTACTGCTAGATGAGAGGATTCTTAGATGAGATCCATGTTGCCCTACTAGCAAAATCTTCATTTGTTTAACTACTCCTTCAGATGAGAGGACTAGATCTGGTCCCCATCTGAAACCCACTCCCACTTTGTTCTTTTTGTATTGGGTAGACCAGTTGTCCAACAGTGAATTATAGAAATACCCATAGAAAAGGGAGGAAAACATTAAAAGCTTATTTTTACTCTTTAACTTCATGATTGACTTCTATCTTTATTACAATTATTTTACATAGGAGGATTATATGGGATACGGAAGAAAATGTGAAGCTCCTTTAAAAGCAATTCTACATGGCTTCCTTTGCTCACTGCCTCCCTACATTTATTACATTTTTATACATCAGAGATCAATGAACAACGCAAAAATGATTTTTTCATTCCTTGAAGCTTATTCTTAAATACAGTAATGATTCTTTCCCCATAACTTCAGTGAGATCTACACACTGAGTTTTAGACCCTCTCAGAGAATTCTGACCTTATTCTTCATTTGGAATCTTCCTGCCACTGTAGTTCTTAGGCCTGCTGGTACCGGGCTTCTGATCCTTTTACTCTTTCTCTTGAAATCTGTTTATTAGGGGATTTAGCTAATTTCCTCATTTTAAACCAGTCTTTTTGTGACACTGTGTACTGTTTATTTGTCTATTAATTTATTTTGAGACAGGGTCTCACTCAGTAACCTACACTGGCTTCAAACTCAAATCCACTTGCCTCAGCATTCTAAGTGGTAGGATTATAGATGTGTATTATTTCATTTATAGTTTGCTTTTTAAAAACAATTTGGTGTACTCTTTTATAAGTTTGATAAACATAGCATACAACCAGCACTGCTGACAGGCAATAGTATAGGGCTGTTACATTTATAATTCCTTTGCAGTCAATTCCTCCCCAAATCCTCTGTCTGTTACTGGTTTGCATGCTGACACTAAAGCTTTGTGTTTTCTAGAAAGCAGTATAACAGAAGCAGTAAGTATAGTATCAATCTTTCGAGTCTGCTTCTTTCACTTTACATAATGTACTTGAGAATCATTTCTATCCGCACATGCTTCATTAATTTGCTTCTATTATTGTAGGATATTATTCTACCATGGGGACGCTTTAGCTTTTCACTCACTTGTTGGAAAAATATTTGGGTTGTTTCCATCTTTGGGCAATTATGAACAGTACTACACAAATAGTTACATTAACATGTTTGTATGGATATAAGTTTTCATTTCTGACAGGCAAATACTTAAGAATGGAATTTCTGGGTCATATGGTACCTTTGTGATTTATATGCTTAAGAAAACACCCACTGTTTTATTGGGTGGCTGTTCTATTTTGCATGTCCACTAGGGATGCATGGGAATGGCAGGACTCCTCGGATGATGCTTCACATGGTCGGTTTTATTCCTCTCCCTCTCTATACAATGGAAGCGGAATACTGGGATGGAGCCTTAACAAAGAAAAAAGGCAACAGGGCCAGTGAGATGGCTCAGAGGTTGATGGCTGCTGCTACCAAGCCTGACAACCTGAGTCATCAGATCTTCAGATTCACCCTCATGGTGGAAGGAGAGATGTGACTCTGACAACATGTCCTCTGGTGCCAGCATGCACATAAGAATAAATAAATATGAATAGAAAAAATAAAGACAACATTGTCTATATGATACAAAGTGTTTAACATTGCATTCTCATGCATTGGCATTTGAATTAAATTGCCAATTCCCAGAGCTGTCCAGGTGAGTAGGCATTTGCTAACATCTCATTGGCCAAAAGGATGGATAAAGGAGATGCAATTCAGATTCAGGACAAGCCCCCAGATGGCAAACTCAACATCAGGAGCAACAGAAAGAAAACGCACAGATTTAAATTAGTTCGCTTGCTCTGTGGTCCACTACCAAGTGCTCAGAAGTGGCAAAGCCCCTTGGATTTGCCACTGTGCTACTCAGAATATTTAAAACAAGAAGAGGCTATTCACATTATAGGGCTGCTAACACCTTCAGCCCTCTTTCTTTCTTTTTCTTTCAAGATTTTATTTATTTATTATGTATGCAACATTCTGCTTCTGTGTATATCTGCACACCAGAAGAGGGCACCCGATCTCATAACGGATGGTTGTGAGCCACCATGTGGTTGCTGGGAATTGAACTCAGGATCTCTGGAAGAGCAGTCAGTGCTCTTAACCTCTGAGCCATCTCTCCAGCCCCTTCAGCCCTGTTTCTAAGAAGTCCATTTGAATTCTTTCTAGGAATTTTCTTCTCTGTTGCTGTTTCTTGAATGAATGGAACTCCTAAGAATTTGGTTTGTTTGTGAATGATCTCGGTATGTAGCTCAAGGAGGCTCAGACTTTCAGGGCAGCCTCAGCAGCCTGTGATGGAATTGCAGGCATGTGTCATCACTTGTGGCTGTAACTCCTGGTTTTGAGGATCAATCTTGTGGTGGTCCACCCCTCCATTAGAAGAGTTGATGTCTTTCTCTGTGGTGTCTGTCTTCATGGCATTTCACAACCTTAGCACTCGGGATTCGCTCATCTTGGAGCTGTTCAAAACTGGCGATGGTTGCGTTATAGTTTAAGGGAGAGTTCGTTTCTCATCCATCTGAAAGGAAAAACTGGTTGCTATAGCTAAATTTATTCCCCAGATTCCTTTAGGTTGCTGCCAAGTTGGAGGCCACTACAGCATCTTGCAGCTGAATCTAGCTCTTCCAGTTCCCCCGGCAGCTTTGGAATAAGTGGCTTTTTCTTCAGTTGAGCCACAGATGAAGGAGTTGGCTTGTGTGTCAGGGCCATGTGGTAAGAGAATCGTCTTCAGCATCTGAGTGCCAGGAGTCTGTTTAGGGTGTCTGACTCTCATACGGGAGAGGCAGGGAGGAACTGAGCCAAGCCGAGAGAACAGGATAACACCTCCCACTTGAATGCATCCTGGGCACACACTCAGTATACTGAGAGGTGTAGCAGGTGGACTTTCTGGCACCTTCTTAATTGTTATCTTTTTGTCTTTTCTATTATTTTCTTCACCTTCCCCAGGTATACAGTTGAATTTCTGGGGGGAAATGTGATCGATGTTGCTAATGTAACTTTTGCTGTCTGACGGTGGAGTAGCTGGTTACCATATTCTTTTCTGTTTCTTCACAATGAGATAGAGAAAATTGGATGGTTTTTTACATGCCTTTTAATGCCTTAGTGGTACACTTGACCAGCCCCAGGCACTGCCCTCTGCAAGTGGCACAGATGATGAGCCTGGCCACAGAACAGCCATATCCATACTGCTCTTGCATGTGAGAGAGACATTCTCTTTACTTCTAGCCAGCAGCTGCAGTGACAGAACCCCTCCTGAGCTCTATAAATGCACAGGAAGATTATAGAGCTGGGCTCATTAAAATCTGGCTGTAGAGCAATGGCAGTAATAGAATATGATGTGTTATTACTTCAATTTTCATTTTCTGAAATGACCATGACATTACTCATTGGAGATGCATTAGACCTTTCGGGCATGTTTTTACACAATCAAGTTTTAGAAGTAAAAGCACCAACCAAGTTCCCCAAAACTGGCAAGACAAATTTCCAAGTCTGGTTAATAATGGAAAATAATGGCTAATTCCATGTAGTAAATAGCAGCATATAAAAACAGATAACGACTTGTAAACACATCTAATTAACAATGCAAAACCAGGCAGGCAGGAATTTGAAAAATTGCTTGCACAAAGCCTTGTATGATAGGCATTCATTAAATATTAAATGCTCTCCCTTTGTTCATTTTTAATACTCTGTATTTGGAAGATGAATTTGTTAAAGGTCTGATCATAGTAAAAAAAGAAGAAATGCTTAACAAAGTAAGCTTAACAAAGTAAGCCTAGTCCTTGGATCTCCTATTCTCATGTGTATTTTAAAAATTGGTGTGTTGGTACAGAAATATTACAATGATGACAAGTCACTCAAGTCCTGTTAATTGTGACTTTGAGTAATCATTTAAGTTTCTGGGCACCAGGAGAGAAGAATATTCTGAAGGCAGAATATTCTAAGGCATCAGAGAGTGACACCATCTTGTGGAATTGCTGGAACAACCCAGGACTAGAACACTAAGCATTCACTTTATTGACTTCCTTTTGTTTTGATTCCAAGTCGGCCTCTACTCACAGTTTCTTAGCTTCCCAGCTAATATAGGGATATTTTGACCAGTACAGCTCTCAGCCATTTCTTATGGAAATCACAACTGTCATGGCCTGGATTTCTCCATGGTAAAGAATCCATCACTGATAAAGACATGGAAATACTATCAACTGCTTGCATGAGGTCTCCCCTTAAGTTAGTACTCTTCATACATATAATTGATGTGGCTTTCCTTGCTTCTCCTAGAGAAAGACCTGTGTGTGTGTGTGTGTGTGTGTGTGTGGGTGGGTGGGTGGGTGTGTGTATGCGCGGGTATGCACAAAATTACGTTTTGAACCTTCAAGAGCATTATAACAGCTAAAGGTATCAGTACAGCAAGGCCACCCAGAGGCCAGAGCAAAACAATCTCTTTTCAGATTACTCTACTCTTGTTTATTTAATTTTTTTCTTTTTACTACTAGGTTAAAATGACACATAATTGAAAAATAAAAATAACATTTAATTTATAATGCAAAATTAATTCCCAATTCCTGCTATTCAGAGGCAACTATTTCTAACTCAGATTTTTTTTTTACATTTATTTAATTTGGTATTCATATTTATGAGTTGGATACTCCTGGTGTTGATTTCTTTATTTTCAATTAATATTTTTTAGAATTTCATCTATGAAGTAATTCATACCCCTCCCTCTCCTTCCTCTGATTTTCCCATGTCCTTCCCACTCCTTCTCAAATCCATGGCTATTTATACTTTAATTATAATTGTTATATATATGTACATGTGCAAATATATATGCATATTTGTGTTTTTAAAAGTTTTAGACATTTTGTATTTACTTCATATGGATGAAAAGGACTTTGCCAACCCTTTTGCACAAATCGATACACATTCATGCTGGTGATACACACCCCTCCCACACTGCCTTGAATAAATTTATCATAATTTTTATTTGGAATAATTGAACATTATAGTATTTGTATATGTATATATTGCTCATAGTTGGAGCTTTACTAATGGGCAATATCATGGTATCCTTTTTTTTCTGTGCAACTTTTCTAGGTGGGTGCATTAACCCATAAAGCCACACTGGATGACAAGTGGCCAGGGTGTTCAAATCTCAACAAATGACATACCTATTCTCCTAAACAGATGTCTGAGACCATTAAACAACGTTGGCTTCCCGTGCCTCTGCTCCACTTTTCAGTGCCCATTTTGAAACTTAGCTTAGCATCTACAATGTCTCCATTCTGAAACTTCCTCTCTGCATCTAGCCATCTTTCAGCTTCCTTGGTTCTGTGGGCTGGGACTAGGGCTCCCAGACTCTTTTCTTCATGGCTGTGTTCCTTAAAAACAAAGGCCTATTGCTAAGTTCTGGGTTGATAACCTGAGTTACTTCTGAAGTTATTGCATTTTAGTTTTTGTTGTTTCTCCAAGACTTCTCTTTCTAATTTAAAGTACATTGGAATTTCATAATTTGCATATTCTTGGAGGTGGGTCTTCCTGAAGCTTTGCCCTCCCTCCCAAGACTGGCTGATCTGAGACTGGAGACAGAGCTGCCTCCCCAGGATTCCTCCTAGTGCAGCCGCTCTCAACCTGGGCATTGCAATTCTCTTGGGGTCGCATATTGGATATCCTGAATATTAGATATTTACATTATGATTCATAACAGTAGCAAAATTACAGTTATGAAGTAGCAACAAAAATAATTTTATAGTTGAGGGTCATTACAGCATGAGGAACTGTGTTAAAGGGTTGCAGCAAAGATTGAGAGCTACTATCCTAGTGCCTATCTGCTTCTTGGGTTTGGGACTCTCTGTTCCTCGCATTGTATTTCTTTCTCTTTCCTGATTTTTTTTAACCTGTCTTAAGGAAGAATATATTTCTGCAGCATCTTTATTCTGTTTTCAAACTTATTAGCTTGACTAGTTCTTATTCTAGACTGGAAATAATGCTAAAAAATCTCAGGTGCATCTTCCATTGTGGCCAGCTTTTGGCTTTTCAGTGAGGATGTTTGATGCTATCATTCTTTTTCTTTCTTTAGTAACAGCTTATTGAGTGACTCATTTATACTGATTGTTTAGCTTTTGTGTCAATGTGAAGTTCTTTTAAACATTGTGATGACTTTTTAAATCTGTCTGCAGTCTCTATTATTCATAAATTTTGTATGCTACGGATGGTGAAGATCTATATTGAGTCCCCTTCCACCCAGAAATGCTTTTCATTCTAGCAGAGTCTTGTTTTATTCTTTGCTAATCTCATTTGTTTTCTCTGCTCCCTGTTTCTGGGACTATTATCATTTAGATGTGGGACTTTCTCAGTTAATTACCTAAGCAAAAATTCCCCTCAATTTTCAATGACTTTGGAATTTACTTCTGCTATACATTTCCCCCCCCCCCCCCGAGCTTCTGTTAAGTGTATATTTCTTATACAGCTATTTTTCAAGAGCTCCATTTGTTCCTATTTTTTGCTTTTCAAAAAACATCCAGTGATGAATTCTTTCCCCTTTCATGACAACCTATCTTCCTTCTTGGTTATTATAGTGTGTGAGTTTCTCTTTCAAATGAAATCAATTTAAGTGTCTTTTAGGTTTCTTTCATATCCCCCACTTAAGTTGTCTGTATTCTGGTTTCCAGCTTGTGTGAACCTGTGTTCCATGTTGAAGAGGCATCCCCCAGTTGCCTGATCATCTCCAATTGCTCATTAGAAAGAAAATGCCCTTTGAAGCTCTATTTTCCGGGCACACCTATTTGTTGGCCTTGCTGCAAAGAGCACAGATGGAGGATTTAGCTCCTCATAGAAAATCTTTTAGAAAGATTCATTTTCCTTCTGGGAAGGAACTCTGTGTTCTCCTGCCTGAGGGTACATGATTGCCTGCAAGTATATGGTGAGTCAAGCAGGGAAGAGATGCTAGTGAAGGGATCAAGGAGTGAAGCAACAGATTTCTTCAGTACTGGCACCTTAAGGAGAATGAGTCCAGTGCTTCTTGCACTAGTGAAGTAAGTGCTTTGCCTACTGGGCTAGGAAGAGGTGGGCAACATGGCTGGGGTGTTTGCTGTACTATTATGTATCAGGGCTAATGTAAGCAGGGGCCTGGATTTTGGTACATGGAGCATAGTGCTGAGCCTGCCACTACCAGTCAGAAAGTAAAGTGATTAGCACACCAAGGAAGTATTTGACACAAGTTCATGACACAGTAACTATTATCCCAAATGTAATTATCAACAATTTGCCATTGCTTTATGGACCTATTTGTAACAAAAACTCTTTCTGCCAAGCTGCCTGAGCTCTGCTGCCATGTGGGCGCTTTCTGCCAGGCCACCCAAGTTCCACCCACTGCTATGTTATGGTCCCAAGTAACACACAGAGACTTATATTAGGTACAAATGCTGCTTGGCCAATGACTAGGATTTCTCATCTGCTAGCTCAGTCTTAATTATCATAAATCTATATATTTTATAAGACTTATCCCTATTGGATGCCAGTGGAAGCATCCTGTCTTCCTGGGCTCACATGGTGACTCTGCTTTCTCCTACCTTTCCCAGAATCCTCCTTGACTCCTAGTCCCATCTATCTTGTTTTCCTATTGGCCAACAGTACTTTATTTATCAACCAATAAGACAATCATATACACAGAAGGACCTCCCCCATCACCTATTAATCTTTGTACCTTGCTAAGAAAGAGTTTGCTTTGAATAAGGCCCTACTTTCAATATTCAATAAGAGATCCATGGAAATCTGATACATTGAATAACTGAGGGAAAACACAGGATAAAGTGGAGAATAATGGCCATGTTAGCAAAGTCAATCACAGATTTAAGGAAGCTGCTTTTTTACCAAGGACAGGAAATGTATCTTTTCTGGGGTGAATGAAAATCCAGCACCCCTTCCTCCCCAGTGTTGGGGCTCTAATGTACATTCTACCTTTGTATTTACTGTGCTTCAGAGAGCTGTTTGAAAGTCCTTTAATACAATTCTCCTGAGAGGTAGGGTCTTTTCTCATTGCTCCCTGGGCAGTTCATTTATATTCTTTTGGAGGTGCTAATGTTGAAGGATGGGTTTTGTTTTCACAGCAACAGGAAGCAGATGCCACCCAGTAGTCCTCTGATGAGAATTTTAGTACTTTTCTGTTGTCCTTAAGAAACCAGTTGCCCAAAGGACACTAGAAATAGGAAGCAAGAGTGACTAATGTTAACCCTCTGAGATTAGATGCAAGCACTGCCACATGGTTTCACAGGATCGAAACTAGGCTAATCTTGTCCTGTGGTGGACTCTTGTGTGTTGAAGGGCAGCCCTGAGACCCACTAATGCATTTGAACAGTGGCTGCTGTTTTTCTCTATGTTTGTGTTCTTGAGAACAGGGCAGTTTGTATTCTCAAAAGAGATGCCTGGCTCAAAAAGAGATGATGCTCAAAAATTAACCTTTGAAAAATACAAAATAAGATCTTGCCTAGTCATCAGTGTTCTCAACCATGTGCCTGTCTATGTGAATATGGATAATCCACAGTGGGGGCTTCTTCATGCCCGTAGTCATGTGATATCTTCCCCTCTATGATAAATAATTAAACAAGCATTATTCATTTAACAAAATTCATAGAGGATCATTTATGTGTCAGGCACAGTGTAGGTCCTGGAGACACAGTGTGAGCCCAATATGTAAAAGATTCCACTCTTTAGAGCCCTGTGGAGGGAGACAGACAACAGTGAATTGTCACACAGTTGGAGGTAACTACTGTCAAGAAGATAAGCAAACACCTTGGGTGTTAAGACAGACATTTCTAAGGAACTGACCCCCCAGAAAATGTAAAGGGTGTAGAACTTGGAGGAGGCAGGAGGGACGCATGTGTGAAGCACTGTGATGAGGAGGCACTGAGAAGACTGCAGGAGAGCCTTCCAAAGCAGGAGAATGTGCAGGCTCTATGGGTCATCAAGCAGCTCCACTTTGTGCCTAACAAGAGGGGAAACTATTCAAGGCTGTAAAAACAGGTGGTGTCTTTAGCTCAGTGCTTTCAAAAGACAGTTTGGTTTCTGCTAGGACAGGAAGATGATGACTTTGAAGTCAACATATGCTGCATTGGGAGAGCCTACCTCAGAGGGGGAAGAAGAAGAGAGAGAGGAGGTCAAAGAGGAGGTAGAGGGGGAGGGAGCAGAGGAGAGGGGAGGGGAGAAGAGGAGGAGGAAGAGGAGGAGGAGGAGGAGGAGGAGGAGGAGGAGGAAAATTACTCATGTGGCGGTTGACTTTTTGGCTAGAGAAAAATTTAGAAAGGAAGAGCATTTATGTGTCTGAAAATAAGCTGAACTCCCCTTCCCTGCTGCACCAGAGCAGCATTTAATATAAGAGAGAGCACACCTGGACAGAATGTCAAGAAATGCAATCAAATGTTTTCCTCTCAGATCAGGGAGTACTGAACACCCTCAGTACAAATGACTTCATAAAGTCCCCAGAAGAGAAAAAGCCACCACATCGCTTGGGAACAGATCCTGATGTTTGACTTTATTACAGGGGAACCTATTGAGAACTGTAAAAGGCCATCCCTCTTGGTATAGAGAACATTTAGCACCACACAGAGAAGTAAGTTGGCATCATTTCAGTTTTGCAGATGTGGAGTTTAAGAATTTGATACAGAGAGATCCAATGATTTGTCGGAGGACACGACAAAATTGAAAGTCTGTGGTTCTTGTCTGCTTTTCGCTCATGTCTTCCATTTTGGGTATCATCCAGATGACTGCATTTGGTCAGAAATGTCTTGGAGAACTTAAGACTAGGATCAAAGTAAAGGATAATCTCTCAGATGTCTCTTATTGGACATCACCCAAGGTTATTCTAAGCATCAAGCTATATTCTTGACCTCAAGGTTTACATTTAAAATGCATACTTTGTGAATTTTTAGCTTAATTTCACCAACTCCTCAATGCTCCTTGTTAGCCTCCTACAAGTAGCTTTTTATTTATAACAGCTTATGAACAGAGATGGGTTCATTATGTTTCCAGCCACGCTCCACACCAATTCAGGCAAGATTTGTATGTCTTATACGATGCACAGTGGGATCTTCAGAGCTGGTACCTCTTTATCCTGTGGGAAGTGATTTATGTGAACTTTATCCTTTCAATGCCAATTTTTATTGTCTTAGATGCCAAAAATGAAGTTCATAAATTGCTTTTAAAAATTTATAGTAACAGTAATACTATCATAGGTATTGATATTGACAAGCATCACTTGTTTGACCTCTACTTATAAAAATACTGATTAGCCATTTTCTAAAGCTTCAAGGAAGCTTTAAAAGTATATGATATTTTTAAATTCCTGAAGCTTAGTGTGGTGGTTTGAATGTGAATGTTGCCCATAGGCTCATATATTTGCATGCTAAGTCCCTAGCTGATGGATTGTTTGGGAAGGATTGGGAGGTTTGTCCTTGTTGGAGTAGGTGTGCCACTGGGGTTGGACTTTGAGGTTTTAAAAGCCCACTCCAGGCCCAGTGTCTCTTTCTACCTGCTGCCTGTGAATCAGGAACTGAAGCTCTCAGCTACTACTCCAGCACCATGCTGCAGGTCTGTTCCCTGCAATGATGATCATGCACTAACTCCCTAAAACTCTAAGCAAGCCCCCAAATTAAATAATTTCTTTCATTGGTTGCCTTGATCATGATGTCTCCTCACAACAATGGAGTAGTAACTAAGATACTTAGTCATGGTATTGCATGCCTTTAATCCTAATACTTGGGGAGAATTAAACAGGACGATCATGAATTCAAAGCAGGGCTCGTCAACATTGTGAGACTGGGTCTCTACAAACTCACAAATGAGTTTGAGAAGTGGGTGAAGAGGAGTTGGAAGAGGGAAAGAGAATGGCAAAAATGATGTAAGTACAGTATTCAAGTACAAAATCATCAAAACTTAAAGACAAAATAGTTCTAGTAGTTTCTTTCATTGGCTAGACTAGCACTGAGCTCACCATGCAGCTTAGGTTGGCCTTGAATTTGTGATCCTCCTGTTTCAGTTCTTGAGTAGCCATCATGCCTGACCTTTAGGTTATTTAATTAAAAAATATTTTTCAATCTACATACCAATCCCAGTTCTCTATCTCTCCCCTTCTCCCGCCCTCTGCCTCTGCTTTCGCCTCCCCTACTTCCCACTCCTCACAGGGGGTAAGGCCTTTCTTGGGGAATCAACAAAGTGTGGCAGGACCAAGCCTCTTCTTCCTGTATCAAGGCTGAGCAAAGTATCCCAGCATAGTTGAAATGGGCTCCAAAAAGCCAGTTCATGAACCTGAGATAGGACCTGGAACTACTGCCAGGCTACCTCCCAACAGATAAGCCACATAACTGTCACCCACATTCAGAGGGTCTAGTTCAGTCCCATGCAGGTTCCTCAGCTATCTGTCCATAGTCTGTGAGCTCCTGCTAGCTTGGGGCAGCTGTCTCTGTGGTTTTTCCCATTATGTTCTTGATCTTCATATGATCTTCCTCCCTCTTTTCAACTGAAATCCAGGAGCTCAGCTCAGTGCTTGGCAGTGGATCATTGCATCTTCTTCCATCAGTTACTGGACGTAGGTTCTACGATGACAATTAGGGTAGTCACTAATCAGACACCCTCTCCACTATTGCTAGGAGTCTTAGCTGGGGTCATCCTTGTGGATTCCTGAGAATTTCTCTAGCACCAAGTTTCTCCCTAATCCATAATGGCTCCTTCTATCAAGATATCACTTTCATCTGACTATTAGTGTTTAATTAAAGTAGAAAGCAACAGAAAGAAGTCTTCGATGTTATTGAAATTATACACATATATTTTTGATGTACCTTTTTTTTCTACACATATTTCAATTTTTTCTATAACGGATCTAAAATGTCTTGTGCTTTTAATCTTATTAAGTCTGACATCATAGGTAGTACTATGGGTACAAGCTTAAAGAAAGACAGAATATTTGTGTAGTATCTATCCAAATAGTCACTTTGTACTGGAGAACCTGGACGGCAATGTTTTAGCCAGGGGCTCAAGATTAACATTTGGAAGGGTTAGTGAGTTGACTCAGTGTTTAAGTGCATTTGCATAATATGAGGATATAAGTTTGGATCCTAACACCTACAGAATAAGCCAAGAATCATGCAAATTCTGTAACTACAGTCTTGTGGGATACAACACCCACATACACACACATAAATGCATGCAACTGAGCACACATGTGAATACACACACACATAAAATAACATAAAATAACAAAGAGTGCCACCTAGAGATAATGATATAATGATGATAACATTATATCCTAAAGAGAAAAATCATCTCTTTGCTCATATTCACTTGCAATGGCATAAAAGCCTTATAAATGCAATTTCCATAATGTTTATTGACAGGGCCATAGTCTTTACTTGACATAGTTACTATTAAGTCTTGTCTACTTAATAAGTATTCAGAGATGAGCAATTGTTAATTCATTTGACACTTATTGAACATCAGTAAGCAAGTCTACATAGAAGACATCACACACACACACACACACACACACACACACACACACACACACACACACACACACATACACACACAACAAAATACTCCAAAAATGTCATTACATGATTGGGATCACAGCGGGTGTCAGAATTTTGATTTAAGCACTTGTACAGGGTCTTCCAGTATAGGTATTTTTTTTTAGTGTTTTAAAATTACAGTTACATCATTGCTACTCCTTCCCTTTTCTCCCATGTATGCCCACTGCTCTCAAATTCATGGACTCTTTTACTCTAATTGTTGATACACACACACACACACACACACACACACACACACACACAGATGTACATAAACACAACCTGCTTAGTTTGTATAATGTTACCAGCCCACTTATAGAGTCTAAGGGCTGACCACTTGATGCTCTGTAACCAACAGGGGGGTTCTTTCCTGGTAAAGACGGTTTCTCCTGCTCTCAGCATCTTTCAGTTGCCTGTAGTTCTTTGTCTAGGGTTGGCACCCCATGAACTTTCCTCCTTCCTTGTTATCATGACCATCGGTCTCATTATTGTTCAGGTCTTTGTTTAGGTAACTATGTTGATGAGCTGCCTCTGACATGCATGTAGCCTGTCTGACATTTCTAGGAGGCAAAAATCTCATAGCAAGCTTCTTGTTCCTCTGGCTCTTAGACTCTTTCTGCTCCCCCTTCCTCAGTGATCTATGAGTCTTAGGTATAGGAATTTTGTTGTAGCTATGTCAGTGGGAGTCGCCACCACACCATCTCTTGTTCTCTGCATTTTGATTGGTTGTGGTTTTCTGCAATGTTCTCAATTTCTTGCAAAATGAAGTTTTTATTTGTTTGTTTGTTCTGATGAGGGGTGAGGACTGCAGTTATCTATGGGCATAAAGACAAATACTTAGAATGTTGTTAGGAATCTTGCTGGCTTAGTAATGTGGCAGTTGTAGGCTTTCCTCCAAGATCCATGACTTCAACAGCTCCAGGTACTTGGTTAAGTATCTAGTATCAGGTCTGTTTTCCTTCTTGCTGAGTAGAACTTAAAGACCATTAGAGAGCTGTTGGTTTCTGTTAAGGGATGCATGCCCCTGCTGTACCTTTAGGGTTATCATGCCACAGGTCATTGTAGTGGCTCATAAGTATCCTTGCCAGGTAGGGCTTCTGTTACTTCTCTTCCTTGGAAGCTTGCATGGCATCTTCAGGTACCAAGAACACTGGTCTTCCGGGAGGAGGCTTTCCGGAGACATGCAGCTCAGGCCCTCTGGGCCCTGTATTTGAAGTGCAGGATATTTTCAGCAACACAGACTCACCTTCTGCAAGGCGACTAAGGGCAACAGCCATAGTCTAGAATGTTTGAGGATTCTCTTAGCCAACCCTAACCAACAATTCACAAAGGAGCTTCCCATTCTTAGTGTTGGGAGCTTTTTAGATATATGTCTATATCCCTTTCACCTTTCACAAAAATAAACTGCATGAGTTACAGATGTAAAGGTAAAAACAAAAACAGTAAGTGTCCTAGAAGATAACAGAACAACAGAAATCTAGATAATCTTTGGTTTAGTAATAAGTTTTCAGGGAAGACCAAAGGTAGGATCTGTGAAAGAAACAATGGACAAGGTGTGCTACATTAAAATCAGAGTCCCTGTTTTGCCAAAGACATGGTCAAGCAAAGCTACCAGTTGGGAAAATATTTGTAAAATTTATCTCTGATAAAGCACTATTATTAAAAAAACACACAAATAGTCCTTAAAAGCACGACAATAAGGAAATAACGTTTCGAAAAACAGAATGAAAGCTAAACAGACAGCTTAGCAGATAAAATGAATGAAAATAAAGGAATGATTTGTCATCAGGAAAAAGCACATGGAAACAGCAGTGACAAATGATTAAACTCTTGCTGAGTATCTGCAGCCTAGAACAATGACATCATTGTTGGTGACAAATGTTGGTGACAGTTTGGAGTCACAAAGACTCCCACCCATCACTGAAGGAAATGCAGTGTTACAGTCACTTTGAAGAAAGCTTGGCAATTTTGTATGTAATTAAACATATTCTCAACATATAACCTAGTAGTGCACACCTTGGTATTTACTCAAAGGACCTTAACATTTATATCTGTACAAAACTCCATCCACAGATGTTTATAGTAGTCGTTAAGATTTCCTGGGGAGATATGAATAAACTTCTTTTCATTCTCTATATACAGCACTAATGACAAACCAATGTACAGATTCTATCAGAGCCTAGCTTGGCAAACCAGTAAGTTTACTGGAGCTACAAGCACACTGACAGGAACAAGTGACTCAAAACCAGCTGGATCACTGGAAGTCTCACCTCATCATGGATTGCCACCCCCAGAAAAAGCTGTATCATGGAATCTTATTTTCAGTTAACTTTCCACACTGTTTGTATCCTCTTCCAAGATCGATTGCAACTGGATGGGTAGCAGGGGGTAATAATGGTTGGAATCCCAAGTGAGCCAGGGAAGGGTCTGGTGACACCCCTCTTCCTCCTGCTATGTATGGAGTATAATGGCTCCATTCTTATCACTATAGATCCAGATATCTTTGTAGTGTTCCCATTGCTGCATTGTTATGGCTACCAGATCAAGGTTATATCTCAAGGTGGTTAAGGGATGCTTAGAAGAAAGAACCATAGCAATATTTGTTTTAGTTACAATTGTGAGAATTTAGAAAGAAGCAATGTGGTGTCCATCAGTAGGTGACTGAACAAATAGCTGTAGCATATCCAGACAATAAAATACTCCATGTTCAATATGAATGAGCTATGAAACAAGATGGAAGAAACTCAAGTGAGTGCTACTGTGGAAGAAGTGAATCTGAAAAAGGCACAGACCAAGTGCTTCTAACTGCATGACTGCCCTAGTAATGGCAAAACTGTGTAGACTCCAAGATCACTGTTTGCCAGGGCTTGTAGGGTGGGAGGAGATGGATAGGCAAAACATGGAGTACTTTGGGCATAAAAAATATGACCTGATCCTCTTATATAAAGAAGCAAAACTAAAAATAGATCAATAAAAGTACAAAGAAAGAACAGAGTGAGCATCTGTGTATGACATGAATGAATGACCGAATAAGAATACAATGAAAGGCAAGGGGTAACACCCTCTTGTAGAAGAATTGCTATTAGTAATTGCAGAAGGAAGGTGGTAAATATAGAACCACTCCAACACTGCAGTAATAATTGCTTCAGACAAGATTCACTAAGGGATGCTAAAATTAGCACAAAGTCCTAAGCAGGAACAGGATACATGCATCTCAAAGTACAGTGGAGAACTGCCAGATGCCACCATCATCATTAAGGGCTCCTGGTAGCTTGGCTTCATGCATCTCTCCTTTGTTGTTATTGGAGAACACTGCGTCCCATTTGTGGGCTTAGTCTCATAGATAAAAGGAGGAAAGTGGAGGACAGTTTTGAAGTTTGAGAGAAAAAAAGCATGCATCCTTAGGAAGAGAATGTCAAGCTTTCTGAATTGGTGGTCCAGAAAGTGGGCAGACTCAGCCATGGAGCAACAGCTGTACTGGGGAAGAGGAGGTTGGAGGGAGGGACAGAGAGAGGGACGGTTGAATGTTAGGGCAAACTGACTTTGAAGTTTGACTAGTGTCTGCAAAAGAGAGCTAGAAAGAATGAAAAGAAATTTTAAGACCCCCAAATCATGAGGGCTTGAGGAGGGTTGTTTACAGGGATAGTTTAGTGACTATCAAGCTGCATATTTTCTTTGTAAATGAAGCAAAGGTCAGCCTCCCTTATTAACCCTCTAGAATTCCCTAACAAGTCCCTTTTGTAGTTAATTTGTAACGAAATCCATCCTGGGACACATGCTAGAACACGAGTTCGTGCTCCCGTCTGCCTGGGCTGGCTTTTTAGGCGCATGTGCAGTTTCTTTTGTTTGGCCATCATATATAAAAACATGGCAATGCAATGCTATCTGTATATAATATTACCTCTTGTAGCTCCATGGTACTCTCCCTTTATGGACTGTGGTCTTGAGGTATTATTTAGTGCTGATTAATTTCTAACATACACATGACAATTGAACAGCACAAGCAATGGATTAAGTCCTTTAGTCTTTGTAAAATTAACAATATAACCCGAAAGAATTTCTTATGTAACTAATGAGATGATCTAATTCAGCAGCATGGTTTATATAAATCAGCTTTGTTCTAAGGGTTTAGTTTGCCAATTCTCAGTATACCCCTTCAAGTAAGTGTTTGCCAGTCTCTAGTTGTTTGTTTTCATTTTAGTCTTTGGAGTACAGAGAAGTTTTTGTTCAAAGTCTTTATAAATCCTATTGTCCTCCAGTTTGATTAATGACAATGAAATGTGTTGGGTATCTCATTTTTCTTTAATACTTTCTTTTTTCACGGCTTTCATTGTGCTTGGATCAAGGATAATTCATCATGGATATTTTTAGACACAATTTGAGGAGCTTTTCTTCTGCTGCAGGTTGGAGGAAGACAAGTTGGGGCTTTGATTTGATTTCCTCTTCTCAGAATATAAATTATTTCAAACTAAAATTTTGTTTTTTGTTTTAATTATTCAAGGACCAATTGTAACTAAATAATGAAAGGTTAAGTGCAATTCTTAAAATTTATATTATTTAATAAGCATAGCACATTAAGTAGTTCTAAATAATACCTGTGATGATCTGACCACAGTTATTCTGATTTATATTATTATTTGAGTTAGGTTTGAAGGTGTTATATTTATAATAATGGTAGATTATTGTATCAGAAGTTGTACCAAAACTTATTATTTTAGATATTTACTTTATGTGTGTGTGCGTGACTATATTTGTATTTGTATGTGTGGGTGCATGTGTCTGTGTATATGCAGAGTCCAAAGAGAGCATTCAATCCCTTGGAACTGGAACTGGAACTATAGGTGTTTGTGGAGTGTCTGGGTTATTAAACGGGTGCTGGGATCTGAACTCCAGTCTTCATGATGGAGCAGCAAATGTTCTTAACCACTGGGCAAAATCTTCAGCCCCTTAACATTTTAAAAACAGCAGTAAACATTAAGTATCCTCAAAGTTTTTGTGGATTTGGATTTCCAAGTTCCCCCGCTTTTTTCTTCTTTCTTTCTTTTTCAACTTCACACAAACTAGAGTCACCAAGAAGGAGAGAGCCTTTATTGATTTTCCTCTGGGCATGGCTGAAGGGCACTCTCTTGATTCATGAATAATGTAGAAAGGGTCCAGGTGACTAGGGGCCTGGGATGATGGTCTTGGATTATATGAGAAAGCAAGTTGAGCAAGCCATAGAAAGCAAGCTAGTAATCAGTGTTTCCCTATGGTCTCTTCCTGCCTTTACTTCCCTCATTGAAGGATTATGATTTATAAGCCAACTCTGCTCTTTCCTTCCTAGAAATAGTATGCATGCAGTTCCTCTTCTCAATTCTCTTCAGTGTGGTAAAGCACGATAGAAGGGCATGAGTTAGGTGTCAAAGAATGTTGCCACCTTGGAGGCTTGTACCAACTTATGGTATCAAGGTTATATTTTTCCATTAACATTGGTGTAATTATTAATTAACTTTTCTATTGGACCTGCAATCATTTTCCCAACTGTTAAGGTAATACATTTTCACTTAACATTCATATTAATTATCAATACAGTTTTCTACTTACTTAGCTATTTAAAAGCTTTTTCTTATTTAAATTAAAAACAATCTTATTTACGTATCAATCCTACCTCCTGACCTCTCACTCCCTCAACCATCTCCCCTCATCCCACTCCCCATCTGCTCCTCAGAGAGGGTGAGCCCTCCCATGGGGAATCATCAAAGTTTGTCACATCATTTGGGGCAGGACCTAGGCCCTCCCCCCTGTTTCTAGGCTGAGAGAGTATCCCTCTATAGGGAATGGGCTCAAAAAAGCCAGTTCATGAACTAGGGATAAATACTGGTTCCACTGCCAGCAGCCACATAGACTGCCCAAGACCCCCAACTGACACCCACATTCAGGGGGCCTGGTTCCGTCTTATGCAGGTTCCTCAGATGTCAGTCTGGAGTCCATGAGCGCCCACTTGCTTAGGTCACCTATTTCTGTGGGTTTCCCCAACATGGTCTTGACCTCTTTGCTCGTCCCTCCTCCCTCTCTACAACTGGACTCCAGGAGTTCAGCTCAGTGCTTAGCTGTGAATCTCTGCTTCTGCTTCCATCAGCTACTGGATGAAGGCTCGATGATGGCATTTAAGGTAGTCACCAGTCTCATCATAGGGGAAGGGCATTTAAGGTACCCTCTCCACTGCTGCTTAGATTCTTAGTTGAGGTCATCCTTATGGATTCTTGGGATTTCCCTTGTGCCAGGTTTCTCATTAAGCCTACAAGGGCTCCCTCTATCAAGGTATCTTTCCTTGCTCTCCTTCTCTGTCCTTCCTCCAACTCAACCTTCCCGATCCCTCATGTTCTCCTCCTCCTGCCCGTTCTCCCCTCCTCTCTCTTCTACCTCTTTCCCCTCCCTCTATGCTCCCAGTTTACTCAGGTGATCATGTCCCTTTCCCCTTCTCGGAGGCAGGATCTATGGTCCCTTTTAGGTCTCTCCTTGTTTCCTAACTTCTCTGGGGTTGTGAATTGTAGGCTGGTTATCATTTGCTTTATGTTTAATGTCCACTTGTGAGAGAGTACATACCATATTTGTCTTTATGTGTCTGGGTTACCTCACTTAGGATGGTTTCTTCTAGTTCCATCCATTTGCCTGAGAATTTCAAAATGTCATTGTTGCTTTTAAGGCTGAGTAGAACTCCATTGTGTAAATGTACCACATTTTCTTTATCCATTCTTCGGTTGAGGGGCATCTAGATTGCTTCCAGGTTCTGGCTGTTACAAATAGTGCTACTATGAACATAGTTGAACAGATGTCCTTGTGGTATGAGTGTGCAACCTTTGGGATGATCGATTACTATTTTTCTGAGAAACTGCCATACTGATTTTCAAAGTGGCTGTGCTTAGCTATTTAAAAACTTTTATTTATTTATTTATTTGTTTGTTTATTAGTTCTAATTAGAAACAAGGCTGCTTCACATGGCAATCTCTTCTTCCTTTCCCTCCCCTCTCCCAACCCTCCAGCCCCCACCTCATTCCCCCTCTGCTCCCCAGGGAGGGTAAGACCCTCCATGGGGATTCCCCAAAGTCAGTCATATCATCCTGGGCCAGGCCTAGGCCCTCCCCCATGTGTCCAGGCTGATAGAGCATCCTTCCATGTGGAATGGGCTCCCAAAGTCCCTTCTTATGCCAGGTATAAATACTGATCCACTACCAGGGCCCCCCTAGAGTGCAGAAGCCGCCTCATTGACATCCATGTTCAGGTGTCTGGATCAGTCCCGTGCTGGCCTCCCAGAAAGCAGTCTGGGGTCCATGTGCTCCCCCTTGTTCAGGCCAGCTGTTTCTGTGGGTTTCACCAGCCTGGTACCGACCCCTTTGATCTTCATTTCTCCCTCTCTGCAACTGGGTTCCAGAGTTCAGTTCAGTGTTTAGCTGTGGGTGTCTGCCTGTGCTTCCATCAGCCACTAGATGAAGGCTCTAGGATGGCATATAAAGTAGTCATCAGCCTCATTATAGAGGAAGGCATTTAGGATAGCCTCCCCACCACTGCCTAGATTGTCAGTTTGTGTCATCCTTGTAGATCTCTGGAAATCTCCCTAGTGCCAGATCTCTCCTTGGACCTATAATGGCTCCCTCTGTTATGGTATCTCTCATCCTGCGCTCCTCTATTCTTCCCCCAACTCAAACATTTCTGCTCCTCCATTTCCTCCTCTCCCCTCTTCTTCTTCTCCTCCTCTCATTCTGCCAGCTCCCTCTTCCCTACCCTCATGCTCCCAGTTAGGTCAGGAGATCCTGGCCCTTCCCATTCTCTGGGGTCCATGCATTTTTCTCTGAGAGTCCTTCATGTTTCCTAGTTTCTTTGGTGAAGAGGATTGTAGGCTGGTAATCCTTCACTCTATGTCTAAAATTTATATATGAGTGAGCACATACCATTTAAAAACTTTTAATAATTGTTTTTGTCCATTAAATCAACAGCTTTCAAGGCTTGCCATTTGAGCAACATTTTACTGTTGTCATAAATATAGCTTTTTGTTTAAATGACACAGAATTTCTACACAAGCACACAAACATGTGTTTATTTGAATTTTACCAATATTTAAAATAATAATCCATTTAATAGTAACAAATTCATGGAACTTGCCTTATTCATATCACTCACAATGCAATTCTGCTTAAGGATAATGCTATCATGCATGATGACATAATCATTAATCACATATGGGTTCAGGGTGTCTGAAATATTCTTCTCCTTGGTATTTAACTCATCCCTCAGTGGCTGAGGCCATTGGACAGATTTGGGTCAAATAATGAGGCCAAATTTCAAGACATTTCTACTATGTAAAGCCCTCAGTTAATTCTGAGTTAAGCTTGATTTTCCTGTCCCCCAAATTGAGATGATGTTTTTCTAACTTCTAGTGTCTTCTGTTTCTTTCTTTGGTATTTCAAAGCTGGTAGGGTAGATGTCTTTCACCTCCTTGTTTAGGTTTGTTCCAAGGTATTTTTAGATTGTTGTGAGTGAGATTATTCTGTTAGTCTGTTTCTCAGTATCTCTGTTACTGATATAAAAGATACTTGACTCCATATGTTGATATTATATTGTGTTACTGAAAGTATTTATGAGACATACACCAGCGTTTCTTGGTGTAGTTTTGTTGTTTGTTTTTGTTTTTGTCTTTTACATGTAGGGTAATGTCTTCCCTGGATAGGGATCACTTGAGGTTTTCCTTTCCAATTTGTTTCCCCTTAAGTTCTTTCTCTTTCCTTATTGCTCTAATTAAGCATCTCAGTACTAAGAACAAAGAGACGCTCCTGGTAAACTCCACAAAGGAACGCATTTTCTAAGTATTCTCTCATAACCTTCTGGATTTCCTTGATTATCTGTTACAGTGTATTTACTTCATCTCTGATTTTATTAATTTGGATGATCTCTATCTTTGAGTTAATATAGCTGATAATTTGCCAACTTTGTTTTTCCTTTGAAAGAAATACTTTCATTGAGTCCTTTCATTGCTCATTCAGTATCCATTTCATTCATGTGTTTCTTTACATCCATGAGCTTTGAGTTGGACTTGTTCTTATTTTATTATTTTCCTAAGACCTGAGGTTATTAGATGACTTACTTCCTGTCTGTTTAAGTTTTGGATATAGGCAATCTCTCATTTCCTAAAAATGTGTTTCATTTATTGATTTATTTTATTATTACATATTATTTATTGATAAATTATTATTCCTTATTTTTATATTTATGTCTGTCTTAGAACTTCTTTATTATATCCCATTTATTCTGATATTTTTTTCAGTTTTACAATTTCAAAATTTCTTTTCTGATTTCTCCAGTGACACAGATATCCTAGAGAGTATTTTTTCTATCATCACTCTTTGTTTATGTGGTTCTATAGGTTGTTTCGTGTTTTTTTTTTTTTGCTATTGTTCCTAATTAAAATCACAAAACACAGAAAAATCATTTTAATTCTTATTTGATAAGATTTGCTTTACTGCAGCCAGGTGGTGGTGGTGCATGCCTTTTATTCCAGGACTTGGGAGGCAGAGGCAGGTGGATCTCTGTGAGTTCGATATCAGCCTGGTCTACAAGAGCTAGTTCCAGGACAGCCTCCAAAGACACGGAGAAACCCTGTCTCAAAACCACCCCCCACAAAAAGATTCCCTTTACTGCTAGAATACCAACTATCTTGGATAACATTCCTTAGCTGGCTAGAAAAATACATATTCAGCAGTTGTTGCATGGAATATTCTGCATATGACTGCTAAGTCCTTTTGCTGGATTGTGCAACTTAGCCCTGATGTTTCTCTAATTAATTTTTTTTTGTCAGAATGATAACTTTTCTGGACACAGTTACATTAGTTGGAAGCTATTTGCTCCCAGGGCTTAGATAATATCATTCCATGTTTCCTTTGCTTTTAGGGTTTTAGCTGAAAGAGAAAGTTCTTTCTGGCGACTTTGCCTTGATAAGCAAATTTACATTTTTTCGTGTAGCTTTTAACAATGTTTCTTTGTTTTACAGTCTATGCATTTTAAATTATAATTTGTGGAAAGGGTTCTGATCTTATGAGTTCTAAATGAGTCTTCTAGTATGTAACTATCTATATATTTTTCTCAGTATTGGGAAATTTCTGCAATAATTTATTGAGTAAGTTTCCTGTGTTTTAGCCCACAATTGAGTTCTTTCATTCATCTACCTCATGAATTCCTAGGATTGGTCTGTTGGATATGTTCCTGGGTTCTTGAATGTTGTAGTTATACTTCTTTCTTTATTTCTGCCTGAATGTGATATTTTCTTGGTGTTGTCCTCAAACCTTGATATTCTTTCTTTTCCTTGATAGTCCACTGTGTATTCATTCATCTGTTCATTGGAATCTTCTTAGATCTTTAATGCTTTTGAAAAACAGCCTTTTGAACACTAGTAGCACAGACACTCAGATCAACAATTAATAAATGGGACCTCCTGAAACTGAGAAGCTTCTGTAAGTCAAAGGACGCAGTCAGCAAGACAAAAACAGCAGCCCACAGACTGGGAAAAGATATTCACCAACCCCACATCTGACAGAGGGCTGATCTCCAAAATACACAAAGAACTCAAGAAGCTAGTCTCCAAAACACCAAACAATCCAATTAAAAAGTGGGGTACAGAACAAATAGACAATTCTCAATAGAGGAATCTAAAATGGCTGAAAGACATAAGAAAGTGTTCAACATCCTTAGCCACCAGGGAAATGCAAATCAAAACAACTCTGAGATACCATCTTACTCCTGTCAGAATGCTAAAATCAAAAACACCAGTGACAGTTTATGCTGGAGAGGATGTGGAAAAAGAGGAACACTTCTCCACTGCTGGTGGGAGTGCCAGCTTGTACAGCCACTTTGGAAATCAGTATGGCGATTCCTCAAGAAAATGGGAATTAGTCTACCACAAGATCCATCAATTCCACTCCTAGGCATATACCCAAAAGAAGCACATTCATACAACAAAGACATCTGTTCAACAATGTTCATAGCAGCACTATTTGTGCCAGAAACTGGAAGCAGCCTAGATGCCCCTCACCTGAAGAATGGATAGAGAAAATGTGGTCCATTTACACAATGGAGTACTACTCATCGGAAAAAAACAATGGAATCTTGAAATTTGCAGGAAAATGGATGGAACTAGAAGAAACCATTCTGAGCGAGGTAACCCAATCACAAAAAGACAAACATGATATGTACTCACTCTTATGTGGATTTTAGACATAGAGTATGGGATTACCAGCCTACAATCTACATTGCCAGAGAAACTAGTGAACAAGGAGGACCCTAAAAGAGACAAACTTTGTTTTCTGGAGAAGGGGAAAGGGTCAGGATCCTCTGAGCAAATTGAGATCATGGGAAGAAGGGGGAGGGAGCTACAAGAATGAGAAGGGAAGAAAAGGAAGGATGCAGAGGCCATGAGGGAGTAGAAAGGTTGAGTCAGGTGTTTATTAGAAGAAAGGGTATATGATAGGTAGGGTTTTAGTTGGGGGGGTAGTAGGGGAGGAGGGGAGGGAGAAGGGAACTGGGATTGCCATGTAATTCAATCTTGTTTGTAATTCAAATAAATAAATAAATAAACAGCCTTTTGAATTCTTCATCCAGTAGTTCAACCATATCACTGTTTTCATTTTAGTTGTATAGGGTTGGTGAAATCCAAGAGGGGTAATGTTGATGTAGTCATATTATTGGATTTCTGTGCTGTGATTTGTGCATATTTTTGTGATGGATCTGTCTTTCATTTCTTTTCTTATTATTTGTTTATTTATATTTATTTTATGTGGGTAGTCTCCTCTATTTGCCACTGCTCTTTAAAGGGATAAGGTAGATACTTCTAGCAAAAACAATGCACTGAGACAAGTTTTGGTTGTGAGCCCAGACTTTGATGGCTGAGCCATTTCTCCAGTCCATAACAGACTAATTTTGAAGTGACATAGAAAACAATTAAATAGTTCAATACATTACCAGTAAGATTAAAAATGAAAGAATTAGATAACTTACTAAGTTGACGAGCTAGCAGTTCAAAACCATTAATATTAAGGTATCAATCATTGATACAGTAAAAACAGGAGTCCTGGAACAAAGAGAAAAGAAGGAAGTGAGTTAGGAGTAGGCATAAATATATTTGGGAGGAAGACATCAAAGGTTATAGTGACTGAGGGGATCATAGTAAATATAGCAGGCTCAGCAGGACCAAAGAAAAATAAAACTGCTCAGTGAAAAAGTATAAAAACAGTACATCAGTTAATATTTTTTCCATACTCAGAGATGTGTAGGGTTCCACCCCAGGGCAATTATCTGGAGTTTGTTCTCTAGGGAGGATGTCAGCTGTTTGTCTGGGCTCCAAAGAGTTAAGACCAGAGAGGACTGTTTGCTATGTTCTGTGTTCCTTGGGGGGTTAAAAGTCTTCCGAGGAAGACACCTTACCTGCTGTTTCCATCCCTAATATCTCTTCCCCTTAGTTCATGGACTCTGGCACCAAGAGCTTCTTCTGGCTCGCAGTGATGATTGAGTAGGTATCCTCTTTGATCCCACCATTGGCTTACTTTTTCTTACGTTAGTATCTTGTCCACGATCAAAGAAAAGCCCAATTCACACTACATTCATGATTAGGTTTTGTAGTCTATTATGGTAGGCTTTAATGTCAACTTGCCACAAATTAGAATCACCTCCGTAGACAGTCCCTCCTGAGGAATTGTCCTGATTGCCTTGATTAATAAGGGCACGTGCACCCCGACTGTGAGAGGCACTTTCTGGAAGCAGCCAAGACAAAAAGGGGATTTCAGAAGGAAATTTATTTTTGCATTTTACTTGCTTGGCCTCCCCTCTTGCTACAGTTTGGTTTGTCCCATTGATGCCGCTTCTGCAGAGTCCTTCGCTGATTGGCAGAGCCAGCATTTCTGGGGCACTTTTCTTGGGATATGGACCAGCAGCTCTCCAGGAACTTTCCCAGCTCCTGGTGCTTATTAGGACTACTGAGGTATCCCGCCTTGTGGACTGAGTGACTTGTCATTGCCCACAGTGGGGGCAGCTATTTTAGGATTACTCCAACTATTGCGGTTCCTAGCCCTAAGGATTGATACTGGGTTCTCAGTGGTTCTGGTGTGATTTGGCAGTGGTTACTCTTTTTGAGCTAACAATACATTGGTAAATACTTTCATACCTTTGGTTCTGTTTCTCCAGAAACTTGGCTAAAACATTGTCTTACCGGAAATAGGGAGCTCAGGGGTAGTCAGTCCTGCCTGTGGGTTTGCCTCCACTGAGAAGTCTGGTCCGTACTTTCTATCTCTTTGCTGAAGAGTATTTGTATGTACATGTCTGAGCCCGGCCACTTCTCCCGTGTTACACAGGTTTTCCTGATGCTGAGGTGGGATGCTCATTAGCGCTGTTTGTGTGTGTGTGTGTGTGTGTGTGTGTGTGTGTGTGTGTGTGTGTGAGAGAGAGAGAGAGAGAGAGAGAGAGAGAGAGAGAGAGAGAGAGAGAGAGAGAGAGACAGACAGACAGACAGACACAGACACATAGAAAGAATAAGAGAGAGACAGAGGTAGGAAGGCGGAGAGAAAGAGTGGAGACAGAGGTAGGAAGGCGGAGAGAAAGAGTGCACACAAGTGGGCACGGGTGTGCTTTGAGGTTTGTAAATATAAAAATGGGGTGTCATTTACTTTCCAAGCCAAGACACTTAACTGAAAATTGTCTCATAACTTTCCTTTGCTGAACCCCTAGAAAGTTAAAGAATGTAGTGGGTCTCTTCTCTGGTGTCTTCTTGGCAAGAACTTCCATAAACTTCGTCCCTGCCTGGTGCACTTAGCTTGCTGCTTTCTTTCATTCCCTTTTCCTTTGCTCAGTGCTATCTGCCAAGGTCTACAATTGCCTCTAAAAACCTGCAGTTAATATTTTAAGATTTTATCTAATCATTGTTCATAGCTGCCATCTTCTGGCTTTCTATCTTACTGGAGTCTTCCTGCAACTATGCATCTGATGTTTCAGATTTATGGAGATGCAGAATGGTGACAGGGGTCTTCAACCCATCACTTTTCTTATTGTACAAAAATAACTTTTCTGTGATGACCTAGTGTTTCTTTGGGGTAAGTGCTTCATATTTTACTCTTCATCTCACGAGATCCTCTTTGGGATTGCATGACGATGACTATTGAGGGCTGATTCTGTGGTTTTGATGAGGTCAAGGGGACTGTAAGATTCATGAAATAGGAAGGTCACAGATCGAAAATCATCCCGATTCTTCACTGGCCTCCTCTACAGTGTTAAATTGGGTCTCTACATGGAACTTAAAATTCCTAACATATTTCTGTCTCATGGTTGTCATCATACGGTTATCTGTGATTAATAGCCATGTGCTAAGGCCATTTGTTTAGAAGTGTTTCTCCCTTACAGTCTCTTTTTGTTTATTAACTAAAGTTTCCAGTAACTGCTTGAAAAATTTTCAGTGCTATGAGATGTAGATTCCATTTAAAACATTATTAAGGCCAGGTGGTAGTGCACACCTTTAATCCCAGCACTTGGGAAGCAGAAGCAGGTGGATACCCGTAATTTAGAGGCCAGCCTGGTCTACAGAGATAGTTCCAGGACAGCTAGGGATGTTACACAGAGAAACCCTGTCTTGAAAAAAAAAAAAAAAAAAAAAAAACCAACCAAACAAACAAAAACCCAAAATACCAAAAGCTAAAAAACAAACCAAAACCAAATCAAACCAAACCAAAATATACAAAAACATTATTAAAGACAAGTACATTTTCCTTCAGAAACACTGGGGAAAAGGCATATCTTGATATTCTGAATTATTTTAAAAATTAATGAATATATAGTTCTGTAATAAGAATGTCTTGAGTTTCTCTCTACATATGTTTATATATGTGTATATATACATATATATAAAACAAGAAAAATCCAGTTATTTAATATTATAAAGAGAAATACTACTTTTATGATTTGTAAAGAAATCTCACAGTTCTTTCACATTTCAGATTAATAGCAGGTATAAATCAATTGCTGTCATTTTAGTATAAAATCTAGGTAGTGCTAATTCACTGAAAGGTTAGACATTCTATTATACAGGGTAACTTTCTACTTAATTGTTTATCTAGGTGTCTGGAGAAAGTGAGATAGGCTTCTTTAATTTTTCAAAGGTATCATAAACATTAAAAATAGCCAATTCATATCAAAGGATATCATAGACTATTAAAGTTATAAAGGATGCTATAAATATGATATCAAAGGGCATATATACCAAAAGATATCATAAATATGAGTATTATCAAAGAATATCAAGAAACATCATAAGCTCTCAAATAGTATCATAAATATAAGTATCATAGGTTACCATAAACATCAAAGGGTACTACAAAAATAAAAACACTAAAATATTAAACCTTCAAAAGGAATTGGTAGAGCCTTGAGAATATGTCACAGATACCCAGAGGGGTTTGCTCAAACTGCCTGAAGTCTAAAAAAAAAAAAACAGAAAGGGAGCCTATTTCATGTGTCTTGATGTAGAATTGTACATGGCTTTGAGTTTGAAACGTTTGATGTGAAATTAATATTGTTATCTTCCTTGATCCCCAATGCCTGGAGGTTCCAAGTGATGGAGCATCATTTTAGTTAATAGTAGTTAGCTGTGAGGACATTTCACTCCTGTAGGACCCACTAGGGGAGTCTCTCGTAGAGGAGTGATTAGAACATTCTTTCTTCTAGTGGCGAAGAAATTGGGTGATTAAAGCTCTTCTCTGAAATATAGGCAATCAAGGTTCTCTCTGGAGCCTGGAGGTCAGCAGGCACCAAGGGGTCACAGAAGAGTGAAGAAATACTTAGCAGCAAAAAAGGGAAGGGGTTAGATTCCAGAAGGGACGAAAAAGAGTGGAGTGAAAACAAGACGTGGAAGAAGGACAGGAAAATCATAGACCCCAGCAGTAGCAAGACCCTACCAGGCTCCAGTGAGGGTACTAAACTCGCCAAGTACTTGGATGGTTTTAATTTCCTTTGTTTTCATTTTATATGTACCACCAGTATGTTGAGTTCCCATGTGGGCAACATAAGCAGTAAAACATTTTCATTTTGGATTACAAATAAGTGCTTCATAGAAAGAGGGTTAATATAGCAACCTGATATTCTGATTTAATACAAAAAAAGAATGTACAGTTCTGTAATAAGGATATAAGGATGACTTGACTTTGTGTTTAGAAAACCACTGTGGTGAGCCGGGCGTTGGTGGTGCACGCCTTTAATCCCAGGACTTGGGAGGCAGAGGCAGGCGGATCTCTGTGAGTTCGAGGCCAGCCTGGTCTCCAGAGAGAGAGAGAGAGTGCCAGGATAGGCTCCAAAGCTACACAGAGAAACCCTGTCTCGAAAAACCAAAAAAAAAAAAAAAAAAGAAAGAAAGAAAAAAGAAAGAAAGAAAGAAAAAAGAAAGAAAGAGAGAAAAACCACTGTGGTTGTGGCTGCAGATTCATAGACATATGAACTCGGGACAGAGATGCTTCTGGTCACTTTGGACTATCCAGACTGGTTTGAATTTAGAGATTAACAGCATGCCTGTGGACTAAGAATAACGATTACTGCATTTTTCTAGAGAGAGCAACTGAGCCTCACCAGCCAAAACTGTCCAAATATCATCACCAAGGTCTCTCTGCTCAGTTCCTCCCATTCTTGGTTTCTTTGTCAAAGAAACTCTTCAAATAAGCACCAGTAGCACTTCATCATTTGCAGTAAGTTAGTGCTGGCTCTTCCAACATGATTTGACATTTCTCACGTGACCTCTAGTTTAGGGAATGAAGTTGCTATAACAAAATGGCATCTTGCCAATGACCTCTGGAGGCATGAAGAACCATCATGTCAACAGAACTCATTTCATGGACTTCTTGTGCCATGCCGAAGTATTGCTGTATGCTCTAAGCAATGAACTTTTATTATTGTAGGAGGCTGAAGAGTTGAAGGTCAAACTGCAGGTGAGAAACAGATTGTTTTCCCGAAGAACCTCTGTGGTAGGAAAGTTCATCCTAGCTTCTCAGAGAACTTTGGACAGATATTGTTTAATTATGGTCTATATATAGATCCCAATCAGCTTTCTAAACATCCCCCTGATCCAGAAAGCAAGCAAAGGTGATAACACAATGGACAAGACAGTTGCATTCCTGTCATTTAAATTATTCTCAATTGAATTACATCCATTTGTATTATACATGAATGCTTTCCTATTGACTAAGGGCTAAAATAGAAACCCAATATTGATAGCCATAACAAAAATTAATCAATGTATAGTTACTTAATTTAGGATAGTTTGATTAGTTAAGGAAAATCCTGTGGTTGAACCTATCTGTTACAAAATTTGGTTCAAAATATGTGCTCGGTTCCCCATAGCAAACTTCACTGGCATGAAGGCCATATGCCGTGTGTTTCTCATACTATCATTAAAATACTCATTAAAATGCATATTGAGAGAGCCAGATGTTTTGTTTTTATTGCATTCTATTTTCTTCACATTTACAATCTATGTATGGTTACACGGTGTCTAAAATTTTGTGACTGTTGTCTATATATTTAAGTAAAGAAGTATAAACAGACACATATTTATATAGATAGAAGCACCACTAAGATGAATATTTTTGAGTGTGGTTCCGTGCATTTACTCTATCTTCATTAAAAAGTACTTTCTCATGCTCAGAAGCCAAACTATCAGATACCGCCATATGAAGACAACCACTCACACATTCATTTCATTTCTCCCTGTCTCTTTCCTTCTCCTCTGCTTTCAAACTATCATTCGTCAGAGACAAAAAGGGAGGTACTATTTAATGAGGCATATGTAAAAATCATTAAAATGAAGACCTTAATTCTCTATGTATTGGCCAATTACTGCTTGACTTTTTGACAAAAATATGTTTTTACTGGTTTAAGTAAAAATCATTGGCTAGTCATGTCTTTCTGGATTTATCTTTTCCAAGTAGTAACTGCATGTAGAAAACAGACAGAAAGATGGTATGTCATCCAAGGTTGAGGGAATGGATAAGACAGTGATTGTTTTTTCTATATTGAAAGTTGGAATATTAAAACCATAGAAAGGGTCATTTTCTAGCCTAGAAATCTCTTTTCCAGGGCAGTTTCTCTTGTTTTCAGGACAATCTATGATTCTATTTAAATCTGGATTTCTTCAATATTTGTGAAATTCTTTTTGCTCCAGTTGTTCAGGGAGAAGACTAGAGTAAAACATGAAGAAATTGATCTGTTCAGTCATTTTTAACAAAGATAGAAGATATACACAGACACAGACACATACGCAGACACACACACACACACTAGCTGCTCTAGATGAATGAAAACTTACAATGAGAGGAGAACTATGTTTTTCATTTTCACTTTAATTTTCTTTCACCTTTAAATATGAAGAATTGATGAAAACTTACACTATAGAAGGAGGAATAATCTTTCTTAATACCTTATTAAATCTTTTCTTCTTCCCCTTCCACCTCTTGGAGGGCATACCAACTTTTAAAGCCTTTTGTTACTTCTTCCCACAGGATGTCTGTAGTGCATGTAGTAAAACTTGCTAATTTGACATACTCTACCTGTCCAACCAACTCAATTATTACTCACTCTAAGTGAGTGGGCGAGCAATCCCTTGCAAGATAGTAAATTACCTTGAAATTTCCATAGTTATATGCTAAGATAATCAGTTGCTTTATCAAACTGGCTGTCTTGACATGAATGTGTCATCTGTGATGGGGAAGCCTGCATCATTACACCACCTTGGAGGGCCTACTTGTGTTAGAGTGAGTCTGGTTCCAGCTATTTTCAATCATAGTTTTCTTTGTGATTTTGTAGACCAGGGTTGTCTCCAGTTGATTTTTGAATCAACTATTCTGTCTGCATTCCCAGTGGAATGGCTCAGTGGGGACAGGATAGCTGATAACCTTTAATCTGATCACTTCCTCTTAGCTACCTGATTCATAACATTGGCTATCAGCTCCTTACACTGCAGGTTGATCTTAGGTAATGAGGTATTAGCAATTGGTGCCTCATTATCTTAATCCTTGGGCAGTGTCTCTCCTCCTTGTTAAAGAAGGGTGCTGTTGTTATTTTTGCTGTGAGTTAGCTTCAGTTTCCCAATTTAAGGTGTCTGTTCTCCTGGTATTAATGTGCACACTTGGATAGTTTCTTACTGGGGTTTACTTCATGGGGGGAAGTTAGCAAGCAAGCCTTGCAGACAGAAGGACCTGGCCTCAAATTACTACTGTGGCTATCATTAGCTGTGTGACCTGGAAAAGCATTTTGCCCTGTGCTTCTTCATCTATAGGTTTGTCATATAGATTGATCTTGTGTGAGATTATCATGCCATAGCTGCTTAATGGACAAAGTCAGTATCTTAAAACAGTAACCTGTTGCCGGGCCAAGGTGGCACATGCCTTTAATCCCAGCTCTCAGAAGACAGAAGCAGGCAGCTCTCTGAGTTCAAGGCCAGCCTTGTTTACAATATGAGTTCCAGGACAGCCAAGGCTACACAGAGAAACTCTGTCTTAAGAAAAAAAATAAGTAATCCATCATTGATGCTAACTGGTCAAAAACTAGCTTGGTAGTGAAGCAGTAAATTTGTGGTTTTGATTGCTATTAAAATTTCTGATGTATTTTACCTCTTTGTTAATTTCACATTTTGTGAATTTGAAATGAGGGTTTTTAGATTTCAACCTCAAGGATTACATTATACACACAGCATCGATTCTACCCCACTGCCTTTATGAATAGTTGCTATGAGCTTCTTATTCTACATCCTCAGTATGTCACCATCTGTTCTTCAGTAGTAGGTCCCCATCTCTCCATTTTTATTGTCTACATCAAACCAGCTTTTTAATATGTTATATGTAATAGAGCCTTAGTTCTTCACATTCTCTGGAAACAGAATTCATCTTCAATCATTGGTATTCCCTAAGACGAGGTCTCTATATCCTGGGAGATCAGAGTGTAGTTGGAACCCGACTGACTATATAATACCGGATGATGAAGTGTTGGCTATCTTTATGAACAGAAGTTTATGAGAAAGTTGCTGAAGGAATAATTAGTTCAGCCAGAAGCAAGGTGTGGTGGGTAGAAGGGCTGGGAAAGGCCTCAGAGAGGAAGTACCGCTTGAATCAGTCCTTTAAGAATGAACACAGTTTCATTTTGGGCAGAGGAAGCAGGATGACAAAGTCTGAAAGTGAGCAGTCCTCAACTGTAGCACCATGGCAGATGGCAGGAGGGATGGCTGCAGAATCAGATGTTCTGATGGAACTGGCAAGAGCCGGCTGTGAAATGTTTGGTGCTCAACCAAGAAGCCTGGAAGCAGAGCTTTCTCCTTTGATTCTTGGATCAATTATTCTTGAGAATACATTGGACAATATTTTTTCCCTGTATGTACTATTAAAACAATCTCTAAAGTATTCCCTAGATCCTACCTAGTAAACCAGAAAACCCTGCAATTTTTTTTTCCTTTCCCTTTGAGTCCAGCCTATGGGGTTGAAGACAGTAGTGTAAGGCTAACAGCATGAACATACAGCACGACTTCCTGACTGCTGTTCTCACTTGCTCTGCTTACAACTGGGCCAATGAATCCACGCTATGGCACCTCTACATGCCACTTTCTTCCTTATAAAGGAGGGTAGTGACAATCTCAATTTGGGAGGGCTCCTTTGATGATTCTGTAACGGCTTAGTAAGAGCTTGCTGTTCATCATTTACTAAGCAATAATTAACCATTTACTGTAGAGCAGTTCCTGTGCTAGATTCTTAGCACACGGTGACAGGCTCCACAGACTGCAGCTTTGTAGTCTTCTGATTTATTTTTATTACTACTATTATTATATAAGGGATGCCTTTAATAAATACCATTAAAATGAAGTGTGTTCTGGCAGTGTTAATACCTGGTCCCTGGGGTTGGACTGATTCATTTTTCATCCAGCTTTGGAGTGTGCTCCAGGACTAGTTGACTGACAAGAGCTGCACTGCCCAGTGTTCATGCAGATCCCACATTCATACCATCATGCAGCCTTGGTAGCCTCATCTATGTGCTGTAGACAGAGTGAGTGGTCCTGTGGGCTTTTAGATATGAGCAACTTCAGAAGGATGGCCAAGCCCTCCCCAAGTAAGTTCTGGACTTAGAATAGTCAAGTTTAGGTTGGCGGGGTTTCTCTTAAAACTTGCAGTCAACAGATCTTGGTGACTGTGATAAAGGTCGTCATATTTTACTGCTGGTGAAGTGAGCTGCAGAAAGTGAGGTAGATGGCACCAGGTAGATACGATGGCAATCATTCTTAAAGACAACTTGGGTCTGCTGACCTGTCACAGAAACACTGGCATAGCTGGAGCACATGGCAGGTGACCCAAACAGAGTGACATTAACTCTTCAAAACAACCCAAAGTGCAAAGTTTGCGGTAGTGGACTGGTTAGCAACGCATTGCTTCTGTTTGTCTTGTCTGTCTGTTGTTTGTTTGTTTGAGACAAGTTCTCTCTCTGTAGTCCTATCTTGGCACCTCATATGGAGCCCAGGTTGGCCTAGAACTCACAGGAAATGCTAGAATTACATATGCATGTACAAATGCTTGTCTAAACAAGGTTGTTTTTCATTTTTCTTGTGTTGTGCTACCCTAACTTTTCTTCCATTTATTTGCTCTGCAATTTACCTTTTTTGCAAAAAAATTCTTAGCAGCTGTATATTTGGGTGCAGATTAACGATCACCTCCTCATCCCTCTGGGAAAATCTTAAACTATCTGTCAGCAGCACCTCAGCCTATAATCAAGACTGAGGTAGATTGCTTCATTCTCTCCAGTGAGATAACTATCCCTAATCTCCTGAACATATCCTAATCTTCTTCCTCTTGTGTCTTTGTTTGTCTTGATAATTACTTTGAATTTTTATTTGTGTAAAGTTCACCATCCTTAATTTATGGGCGCTATTGCTTCCAATGTTAATGTTAGACCCTTTAAAAAATGTTAGCATGGAAAAAAAAATAAAGTCTCTTGAAGGGGGTGCATTGGTGGCACAGGCCTTTAATCCCAGCACTGGGGAAGCAGAGGTAGGCAGACTTCTGTGAGTTCGAGGCCAGCCTGGTCTCCAGAGCGAGTGCAGGATAGGCTCCAAAGCTACACAGAGAAACCCTGTCTCCAAAAACCAAAAGAAAAAAAAAAGTTCGCGTGGGAAGCCTGCCCATTTCTGAATGGAGACAGAGGAGGAGTGGATGGGGAGGAGGGGGGAAGGGGAAATGGTGGTCAGTATGTAAAGTAAATGAAAAAATGTTAATTAAGTAAAAAAGAATGTCATATTACAGCAACACAACTGTGCATATTAACTCTCAGTTAAAGTAAAAATAAAAAACTAGTCATATTTTAAAAAATATTAGATTTCAAAAATTCATCCTTGAAAATCTCCTCTTAAAAGAAATTCACAAACTTAAAGAAAAGTAGTAGAAGCAGATATGATCTGCATGGATATCAAGGACAAGATACTCAGAACTGGACAAAGTTGGAAAGCCTCATTGTCAGTGTTCTCCAACTTAATTAAACTACTGTAAATTATATTTTACAAAATTGTGCCCAGCCTCCAAGAAAACATTTGGACCAATTACAATGTTCCTTCCCATGCAAAGGACTGATTTTATATTATATATATATATATATATATATATATATATTATATATATATATAAAAAATCTATGTATAGCTGGGAAATTACTATGAAGAAGTAGAAAATGCATTTTCTTCATTGGAAAGTTAGAGATAGTAGATGAAGGTTTCCAACCAAAAGGACAGATTAGAAACTTTCTTCATCTGGAAGGTTTTGGAAACCAAACAGCACAAATCTGGGGTGACACAGTACAGTGGACAAACACCTTCTTGGAAGCCACATGGTACATTTTCAGCTCACCTCTCACATGCCTACATCAGTCACATGGTGAGTCATGTCTTTTTGACCTGAGGTTACCTGACTCAGTAAAGCCACCGTGACGACAATGTCCCTCACACTTAGAATCACATCCCCAACCCCACTCTGTCTTTCCAAATAAGCAATGTTTGTTTATGAACCATTACTGACTTGTGGATTGTGACAGCAGTTAAAGATGGCAGGGAAAAAGAAACTAGTCATTCCTAGAAACTTAAGCTTAGCCACCTTAGCTCTGCTCCTAAGAAAAGTTGAAGGGGCACACTATTTCAGAGGTATTCTGTTATTTAAGAATAACAGTCTGCAATCTTGTCTAGGAAAAAATCCTAAGGCCACATTCTAGATATCCAGGACTGCTTGCCTGGTGGATTGGGCTTGGAGCAACTACACAGTAAGGTGAGCCAAAGCTGAGATAATGAACATGCTCTATCATGGTTGCAGGATGCCACAAGCTGGCTGCCATCAAGCTCCCGTAGTCGGCATGGAGACCAGGCAGTTGAACCAGCATTTACTTCTGGCATAAAGGAAGAACTCAAACAATGCTTTAGCTTTTTTGCAAGTAGAGAATCAATCGAGTCAAGGAGTAAGAATCAAATATGAATTTGATTGGCTTAAATGATCTGTTTTCCCCCATAGTGATTATTAAGCATACATAAGGCATTGAAATATATAATCATTCATGCCCTCATAGAAATTTTAATCTAATTGAGGTATTCAAGATAACAATATGGCCAATATACAAATTATTAGGGGGAGGTAGTAACTATAAATGAACTATAAAGAGGGATATACACATATAAGTATATATATATGTATATGTATATTTATTTGATGAGATCATTCAAAAGGCTTTTGTGGAAGATGTCACTATAGAGACAATTCTGGGAGGTAGAGACCTGGCAGAGAGAAATATTCTGGGTCACTTTGTGTCCCCTTTAACTATGCCTACCCAAATGAAGGTGCCCACAGAATGCCATTTTTTGTTACCTTTAACAGATAACTAATTAGTTTTGATATTATAACTTAGTTAACTGTGCCAGGAACTGGACTCACCCAGCATGTCCCCCAAGTCAAAAAATTAAATTTTAGGCTAAAGTTTGGAGCTTCAGAAGCTGAGATTGCTGCTTTACATCTGAGCTCTGGTTTTATTGACTTAAACTATCTCAGCAACACTTAAAATACTTCAGGAGCCACTCACTGGGATCTGGAACTGTAAAATCCTCAGTGCCTTGTCCCTGCCACGGCAGGGAGTATAAAGAAGAAGCAAGGGGATGTAGGACGAGTCCTACTGGCCCGTCCAGGGTCCCGCCTAATTCCTATGACGCGCCTAGTGCAGGTGACATGTTCTGTAAGGTGTGGAGAGGCAGTTAATTTCTGGAGAGTAGGAGGTGTGGGTTCACCCTTTGTTTGTTTTACAGTGGGGCATTATCTGAATGATACTCATTCTCTCTGCAGTGTGAACTTCGCACAACAGGCAGCAATTGGCCATTATTTTACAATAAGCACAAGCCACTGAAAGGCAAACGGAGCAGGTGCTTCTTTTCTGAAGACGTTTTGGTTGAGAAGAGCATCTTGGTTAAGGATTTACTGACAGGAAAAGCAAAGCCACTGGGAAGAGAAGAGCTGTGGGTTTCCTGCCCCAGGCCCTACGAAGCTATGCCGTGAAAAGGCTCCCGACACATTGGCACAAAGCAAGTTGGACGAGACACCACTTCTCTTTAGGCCTGAAAGAAGAGACAGGAATTTTCTTGTTCGGGGTGTCTGAAGGATGGCTTCCCAGTTTCATCAGCTTCGGATCCTGGTGTGGAAAAATTGGCTAGGTGTCAAAAGACAGCCGGTGAGGAGTTTTTTGCTGTTGTTTTGTTTAAAGTGGGAGTGTGGGGTACACGAAGCAATACTCCAGGCAATCCTAAAATGTGATGTTAATGAGAGGTAGACAGAGAAGAGCTTAAAGGCATTTTTTTTTTCAAAGCAGAAATAAGATACTTAGAATGCTTGTCTCTGTCTGTCTTCCAGCTAATGGGGCGAGTCTTAACATGCCCCCAAAGCAACCTTTTGATTTTGAGTAAATTAAAGGAGTAAATCAGGGCAGTCCCAGGGCAAAGCAAAGGATGTACCTTGTTACTGGATGGACTGGAACTGCTATGGAAGTCCTGGTTCAAGCCAGCGTGATTTCAGAATTTTTCTTAATGACTTTAGAAACGGGGTGGGGATTTCTAATGGGATGAATGGAAGCACCATTTGAATGCATTTGAGGTGGGAAGAAATGCTGGGGAAAGCTAAACGTGGTAAGAACTTGGTTGAAAAGTAAGATTGTAGGTTGAAGGCTGCTAGTATGGAAAAGCTTCCAAAGGAATTCAAATACCTAAAATTCATTTACTGGAACTGAGATTATGTGTGCTGATTTGTTTCTCTGTGTGCATGTATGGTATGAATGTGTCATATATACATGCACACACACACATACACACACACACACACACACTCACACACACACATACACACACACACACACACACACACACACACACATATATATATATATATATATATATATATATATATATATATTCTTTTAAGACTATCACTACCCTCACATTAATGTTTGCTTTTTAAATTACAAAGCCAGCTATTCAGAACTTCATCAGACAGGGTCCAGAAGGTGGAGGGAGAAACAATTTTTAAAAGGGTGTGTGAGAACTAGGAGATCCCAAACCACACAGAATCCACTTGGCTCCAGCCTCAGTTGGGTAATGCAGATATGCAAATAAGGTGTCCCATAAAACCCAACACTCTATCCAGGCAACTTATCTCACTCTATACTGGCTCACTGACACCCCAGCATTCTAGCATATGTGCTGAAAGCAGAGATTAGTTAGATGCTTACATAGCTTAGTGAATTTGATAGACAGGGCTTTAAATCATAAAGTGTTATATGATTGCATGGGTGTGACAGGCATACAATGATAAGGTAATTAACTTTTTTGTTGTTTGTTAACTGTAAAAACAGAAAAAATTTCCCATACTTTCCTCATGGGTAATTCTTAGTATCATTCAGCAGGATAACATGGTCCCGGGTATGTGGATGTCCCAAGCATGAGTTGGGGCTCCTCCCATGATGACACAGCTTCTAATGCCTGAACACTGGTTTTCTCCCTTATAAAATGGACACAAGGTCTGCCAGATATATCCTATAGTGTGGAAAGATACAAATGTGGACACAGATACCCAACTGCTTTCTTATGAGTATAAATTACTGAGGGAAGTGAGTAATATGGATGCCTTGTTTTATTCCAATTAATGATGAAAAAATCCATGAGAACAGAGAATTGAAAGAAGAAATTTGCATCAAGTGTGGAGGTAATGACAATTCAGGAGGTAGAAACAAAAGCCAAAAAGGAAGTGAAAACTGGTATATTGTTGATAAAATCAATGCTAAGGTTGCATGTTTCCTCTTAGTTTCTAAAAACTTAATCATTAACCCCAAGCTTGCTCAAAACACACCAAGATTTCAAGTGAATATTCTTTTCTTTAATCAATCCTTTAAAATGCAAGTATCTTTATCTGTATATTTATTCTGAAAATGCTATTCCAAAACCAGACTTCCATACTCAAGGAAATTCAAATTGAGGTGTGTGATACTGGAAATTAATTGTCCTTCCTGAATGTCAAAGAAAGTGCCAGTATTGCCACCATGTCAGTCTTGCTTAATTTTTAAAAGAGGCTTCATCACAAAGCAAGATGGTGGGAAGGAAAGCATTTTAAAGGAAGATAATGGAGTGTATGAATGCAGAAACACTGGCCAAGAAAGGAAAGACATAAAACAGTAAGGGAGACTGAGCACTATTGAGGAATACAAATACACATACCAAGATAGAAAATGTCACAAGAACCACAGACAACTATATGGTTTGAGAAATAATATGAGAATAGGATATAATATAAATATCCAGCTGGGGTAAAATTTTGGGGGTCAACCTCTCTTAAATCCACACTGGAAAAAAATTTATTCTTACTTAGAAAGCCAAAGATGAGAATTTAAAAATATTTAGGGGTATGTAACTGACAATTTTAAAGAGTTCCAGAGAGTTCAAGGGACTTATCCAAGGTCATATCATCAATTCAAGGATCAAAATCAGATTTCGCCAGTGAGGAACCTACTATCTTGGTGACTATTTCTTTGTTTCTTCTTTGTTTATTTCTCCATTTTCTCTGCTCTTTGCTCAGAGTTTAGTGCACCAAAGAAGGAGGTCATATCTTCTTCTTTTTTTTTAAAAAAGATTTTATTTATTATGTATACAATGTTCAGCCTGCATGCATGCCTGCAGGCTGGAAGAGGGCACCAGATCTTATTATATATGGGTGGTTGTGAGCCACCATGTGGTTGCTGGGAATTGAACTCAGGACCTCTGGAAGAGTAGTCAGTGTTCTTAACCTCTGAGCCATCTCTCCAGCCCCCAAAGTCATTTCTTCATAGCCCATAGCCATTGCTGTTTATTGAAAATAATTTTGATAATATAATTCTCAGTTTTGTTGGGAAAATGTATTCTACAAGAAGACAAAAAAATGTACTAAGTGCCACCAAAAATGGTAAGGAATAGAGAAAATCAATTAGATGCAGTTGTTACCCTGCTGAGCTTGTGATTGAAAAACAATGGGGAAATGAAGATAGATTCCATAAGAGATGCACAGTAACAGGAAGGCTCACCCAACGAGATACTACTTATTGCCAGGAAACAGGCATGGGCTAGTGGAGAGCTGTGGGCTGAACGATGTTAAGCAGGATGGGTGAGGGCTTATCTTTCATTAAGATTCCTAAATAGGGCCTTCAAGTCTTATCAGAAGTAGATTCTACTTTTGCACTTCTGACCTGAAGAAGAACAATTAATGCCAGGTGATTACTTTCTGTTCCAAGTGCTCAGCTAGGAAAGCCTAGCTAAGCACTGATGACAGTTGATGACGGAAGTAGCTCCTATTGACATGCCCACATTTGCCACGATGGCATTTTAAATCAAGTTTGACGCTTCCTTCATCAATCTCTGCCCCCTTTGTCCATCTTCCCTTCAGAGTGACGAGAGGAAGAAAGGGGAAACCTTAACAAAGTTGGTGTGTAAATTAAAATAATTTTTGCATTAGAACCAGTTGGGATTAAATTGTGCTCTGAGATTTAATTCTTTTTTTTTTTTTATTAGAAAGAAAATTATTTTACATGTCAATCCCAGGTCCCTCTCCCTCCCCTCCTCCCCTGTCCCCCCGCCCCCAAATAACAACCTACCTATCCCATACCCTTTCTGCTCCCCAGGGAGGCTGAGGTCTTCCATAGGGGGTCTTCAAAGTCTGTCATATCCTTTGGGATAGGGCCTAGGCCAACCCCCTTGTGTCTAGCCTCAGGGAGTATCCCTTCATTGGGATGGGCTCCCAAAGTCCATTCCTATGCTAGGGATAAGTACTGATCCACTACAAGAGGCCCCATAGATTTCCAAGGTCTCCTCACTGATACCCACATTCAGGGGGTCTGGATCAGTCCCATGCTAGTTTCCCAGCTATCAGTCTGGGGACTAAGGGCTCTCCCTTGTTCAGGTTAGCTGTTTCTGTGGGTTTCACCAGCCTGGTATGAACCCCTTTGCTCATCAGTCCTTCTCAGCAACTGAATTTCAGTTCAGTTCAAGGTTTAGCTGTGGGTGTCTGCCTCTACTTCCACCAGCTGCTGTATGAAGGCTATACGTTGGCATATGAATTAATCATCAATCTCATTATCAGGAGAGGGCTTTTAAGGTAGCCTCTCCTATGTTGCTTAGATTGTTAGTTGGTGTCATCTTTGTAGCTCTCCATATGTTTAAAGAGAAATCAAGCACTAGGAGATTTAATTCTTTATCAGTTTAATGTAACATAGGTTCTGTATGGTTTACTTAGCTGTGTGAGTAAACCTTCATTCCCTTCATTGCTCAAAAATTTTCTTTTCCTTTGTTAATTATGGAACCTGATATACACAGCAGACATGCGTGTTTAAATTCTGCCAATAAATGTAAAGCAAATGAGATGAAGATGCTTTGGAGCAGTGGAGATGTTTGCTTAACATCCAACAATAATGTTGTTGTTTTACAGTATGACACACATGCAAGAAAAAACACCATTGTGAAACCCATGATTTCGTATACTAACTTTAAATGTTAATTTAAAAAACCCTTTCATTACCAACCCAACAGAGTATGTTGTTTCTATCTACATCACAGAACATTTGACAATCCTGAAATGCATTGTACTCTGTAAAAAAAAAATGACTTACCACTAGTTTTTGGCTGAGTTATTTGTATGGATGGTAGCATTGGATATCAGAAAGCCCAGCTCATTAAGGAGTCCACGGCATCTTTAATGCCTTATTTTGAAGGTAGAACTAAGGCTTATTCCATATTTAAGATACTGAGCTCTTATTTTGAATGAAAATCTTGGGATCCTCTTTTGTTTCTGGTGATAGAGGAAGAGGCAATGTATTTTATGTTATGGAAGGTTGGACAACTTTTATTTTCAAGTTTGTAATAAAAAGTTATGATTCTAGATTATAGGAAGACCTTTAAATGACTTTCAATGCTCTCCAGCTTTGAAATAATAAAAACTCTTTTATTAGTCTCAAGGATGAACTAATAAAAATATAATATTCAGATCAAAGAGAGCCAGAGTTCTGTTCTGTAGTGTTTAATTTGTATAGCTTAGTGGCTAATTGCACTGGTGCTGAAGCCAGATCCTAGGTTCAAACATCAGCTCTGTGGCTTTGTGGCTTATGAAAAGGCTTAGTCAGTCTTCTTATGCTTTCCCGTCTGTAAGGGAAATTCTAAGTGAGATACGCAAGTTAAGTGTGTAACAGCATGTGCAAATTCTAGGCAGTCATTGCATATTAACTGTCATCCTTCAGGATCATATAAGAAATTCTGACACTAATTTTAAAAAGGCAACCTGATTATAATATTTCATTCTGGGAAGGATAGATACTTTTAGATTATTAATTTATTTGTAAAGGTGTGTGTGGGTGCACAAAAGTACATGTGTTGAGGTTCAGAAAACAACTCGCAAGAGTTAGTTCTTTCTATCATGTGGGTTCCAGGGATCAGACTCAGCTTGTCAAGGCTGGTGGCAAGGCATTTATCCCCTGAGCCATCTTGAAAGTTCAGGGAAGTATATTTGGAAACAAGGCTTAGGAGAGAATTGTTGAAGATACCCTGAGAGCGAAGAGCTCTCTTCTCTCTTCAGATACTTGCAGAATTCTCAAGTGCAGACCAGCCAAACTGAACCAAGTAGATGGAAAGCAAATGACAGAAGTATTTAACATTGATATAAGCAAAAATGAAGGACAATTGCATTGTCCAATAATGTAGTCTCATGGGGCAGTGGACTTGCTGTCAGTAGAAGCATTCAGATTGAGGCTGAACAACCACAAGGCAGCAATGTTCTCTCTGAAGCTTCCTTAAAAATTATTTCACATCCCAGTCACAGTTTCCCCTTTCTTGTCTCCTCCCAGTACCTCTCCCCATTTCCCCTTGCCCACAACCCACTCCTCTGTTTCCATGGAAAGGGCAGGTCTTCCATGGATATCAACAAAACATGGCATATCAAGTTGCAGTAAGACTAAGCACCTCCCCATGGGCAAGGTGACCCAGTATGAGAAGTAAGTTCTCAAAAGACAGTAAAAGAATTGGAGACAGCCTCTGCTCACACTGTTAGGAGTCCCACAGGAGGACCAAACTACACAACTGTAACATCTATGCATAGCGCCTGGTCAGTCCCATGCAGGCTCCCTGGTTGTTGGTTCAGTCTCTGTGAGCCACTCTGAGCCCAGGTCAGTTGATTCTGTGAGTCTCCTTGTGGTGTCCTTGACCCCTCTGGCTCCTACAATCCTCTCTCCCCCTCTTCGGCAGGATCTCCCAAATTATGCTTAAAGTTTACTATGGGTCTACATCTGTCTCCCTCAGTTGCTGGATGAAGTCTCTCTAATGACCATTGGGCTAGGCACCAATCCCAGCACATCCCATAGACAGGGCAGACTGTAGGTCAAAGGTTATATGACTGAGTTGGTTTTCCACTGGCTCCACTTGAAGTTTTGCCTGGTCACAGAAGATGGTCAGTTTAGGCTATGAGTCATTGTGTATGTTCCTGGCATAGTCTTTCCTCTTTCCCATCTATGAACATCACCCAAATGTCTCTTCTGCTTGAAAGATTTCTTCTTTCTCCCACTAGGTCTAATGCACATATCTTTTCTTCTGACTGGATCTTTTTCATCTCCAAGGTTTTTCAATTATCTTTCTTTGAATTATTTTCCTTCCTACATCATAGCATTGTCCATTGCGTTCACTTGGTATTTGTTTATTTTTTTTTAAGTTTTCTCTCCTCAAAAGACTTAAAAATTTATTTATCCTTATGACATGGCATAAGTAGGTGCTCAACAAACTTTGTTATACTAATGAGCACTCAAAGCTTTGTAAATGATTACAGTTTGTATGTTCTATTCTAAGAGTCCTTAAGAGTCTCCAAGACCACAGTGAAGCAGAATAGATTGCCATGCTAGTCATTCTGGTTTTATTTAGGTGATGTATCCATAACTAAGCTTAGTACTGGCAGCAGTATGGCACAACCAACTTCAAACCTTGTAGTACAAGAGGCATTAATATCTGGAAGGGCAAGGCAATAATGCAACTCTGTGAAATTCACAAAGAATAAAACAGGAGGGGATGTTACAGCTATAATGAAACAGAGACCACATGCTCTACTTTAAAGCATTTGAACCCCATTGACAACAACCTGTGTGCAATAAATACAACCCTCTGTTAGTCTAATTTAGCCCATCTACCTCCAATCAGTTTCTGCTCTAGGGTAAATGTCTCTAAGCGATGTTTAAAGTCATTTTCTCAAATTTTAAAACAGGTGTTAAAAGTTATTATTTTTTTAAGAACTTACCCATTAGTAAAATAATTAGAAGATAGTAACATTGTTAAGCAAATTAGAATCAGATGGACTAGCAGGGTTTAGAATGAACAATCCTGACTAGGTAGTTCTCCAGAATGTTGAGACTACAAGTTTCTTTATTTTTTTCTTTCATATAACCAGTTTTGTAAGGTTTCTTAAAGATTTGAAATAATAGTTCGTAGAGAAATAAATGTGACTGCGTAATTTATTCTAGTTGCTAGGTACCGCAGATCAGCTTTCAGTGGAAATTTTGGGGTGAGTTTACATTTGATTGATGCCATTCTGTGTGTAATGACTTTGTTGAGTGTAGTTGGTGAAATGAGGTCTAGTACTGCCCCATTACCTCCCCCAACTTGAAGGTGAATAGGATCAAATTCCATCAAGATACAAGTGTGAAAATGTCATAATGAAATCCATTGTTTTGCGCACTAACTAAAAACTAATTAAAAGCAGAGCACACAAAAACAACACATCACGGGGCTAGATGTAGTTCAGCGGTAGAACACTTGCTTAGCACTGTGTTGTGCCAGGAAAAATGAAATACACACATCTTGCCCTCACATTCACAGTCTTATATAAACACTCAACACTCCAACTCAACACCCCCACTCAACACTCTCACCTCCCTCCCACTCTCACCCCATCGTGTTCACTTTCTCCCCATCTCATAGGAATGATTTAGCTACTGATCATTGCCCCATGGAAGAAAGCCCCAGGTTCCCATGACAGCCCATTAAGAGAGCTTGCAGCTGTGCACATCAAAAGAGGCTGCCCAATTGGGCTCTGCTGATTAACCTGCTCTTAAAACACCATCCTCATAAGCTGTTGTTCCTGGGTCATGCTGGTCCGCCTGCTTCTATTGTTTGTGCAAAGCAGGCCTATGTTTGCCTAGCCCATGAACGGACTTCCCATGCTGTAGTCAAATATATTTTATATATTTGGTTGTGAGCCTAGCCTTTAACGGCTGAGCCATCCCTCCAGCCCTATATCTTAAAGCTAAAAAGTACACTCCAAGTTTAACAACTTTGTGTCTGGGTAGATATAATCTCTGCCTATGGAGCACCTTTCTTTGTGATCTCTTTTCCTCTTGCTTCATCTTTATGCTTGTGTTTTCAAATTGGGTCAGGAATTTTTAGAGAAGAGATATAGACATCTTTGAAATAATTTCTAGACTTTTAGTCTTGAAATAATTTCAAATTAAAAGGAAAGTCATCAGGACAGCACAAAAACCCATGACTGTTTGAGCCTCGTGTCTCAATACTTTAGAGTGGGTTTCTATACATAAATGTAAAACACCATCTGATTCTTGGGTACTTTGTTTTTTATTTCCATATATTCTTAGATTCTTCCTTTCTCTCTATAAAACGTAAAATGCCATCAGATTCCTAGACTCATTTCTAGCTTTGGCAGTTGTTGGAACTGTGTCCTGCAGAGCAAAGGCCCTGTCCAGCTTCGTACAGTTTTCACATCTCTCATCTCCCTCAGCCTGAAACTGCCCTTGCCGTCTGTGACCTTTGTCTTCCTGAGCCCCCAGGATGGCTGTTTTGTGCATCTCTCATTTCCTCATTTTTACATCAGCTCATTGGACAAGAAACTCAAGAACACTGTTCTCTTTTCTGCCATTGCATTTTGTCAGTTGTGTATGATGCCAACTTCCCCTTGTGGGAAAATGTGCACATGTATTCTATTTCTTACTAAGCATTTCTACCCAATTCTTACTCCTATTTATTTATATCTGTAGACTCGGTGACCCCTAGATATTCTGTTATCACTCTGTATTTTAATGTTTAAATTTGGCCATAGGATTAAATTTGAATTCGGGTTCTCATGAGCTGGCACCTGTGTCCTTGTATATGCTCTCATTATTTGACAGTCTCTGAACAACAAAACTATTAAATTTCTTCTATCTACCTACATCTGTTTAATGATCAGTGATGGATGAATAGATCTTTCTTTATCTTCTGCATGTATTTTCTAACTATGTCCAGGCCTGGAAATAGTAGTAGTCCACTAGCAATGTTAACTGATAGCTATTGAATGTCCACTGGAAGAAGCTAAGATTTCTTGGAAAAATTAGTGTTTTCAGGGCTGAGACAATGATTGAAGAATGAAGAGGGAAGAGCTTTGGAATTGTAAAGTAGAAAAGCAGGAAGTAATACATATTTCTACCTATCATTTTGTGCTTTTTCTCTTTCCCTTTCTCTTTCCCCCTCCCTCCCTCCCTCCTTCCCTCCCTCCCCTCTCTCTCTCTCTCTCTTTCTTTCTTTCTTTCTTTCTTTCTTTCTTTCTTTCTTTCTTTCTTTCTTTCTTTCTTTCTTTCTTTCTTTCTGACAGTGTTTCATTATGTAGCTCGGCTTAGCCTGAAACCTGTTATGTAGACCAGCCTGGCCTTGAACTCACAGAGATCTACCTGCCTCTGTCTCTCTAGTGCTGGCATTAATGGATATGCCATCATGACTTTTAAAAATACATTTTGTATGTAAGGAGTGTCTTAGCCTGATTCTCTGTTGCTGTAATAAACCACTCAGATCAAAATCAGCTTTGGGGTGGAAAGGGTTTTGTTTCAGCTTTCAAGCTACAGTTCACAATTAAGTGAAGCTAAGACAAGATCCCAAAGCAAGAGAATGAAGCAGAAACCATGGAGGGAGGCTCCCTACTTATTGGCTTGTTCTCAGGCCCACCTGCCTAGGAATGGTGCCTCTCACAGTGAAGCAGGTCCTCCTATGTCAGTTTCTGACCAAGGAAATGTTCCCACAGACATGCTCACAGTCCTGTCTGATGGAAGCAATTCCTTAATTGAGATTCCCTATTGTCAGGTGTTTGACAACCAGGATTAGCCATCCTAAATTTATACTCATGTTAATAATTCTTACCCACCACTACTGAATTAATTCTAATTTCCCCTTTTTTGCATACTTGTAATTTCCTGTTCAATAGTGAGAATTTGGATTCCCCCTAATGGGGAAAATTTTGTCAGTTACACCATAGGAAACCAGCCACTTGCCACTGCCTCTCATTTCCCTGCACTGTGTTCTTTAGCCCACAGGAGTCAGTATGGACTGGCTGATCTTACCTCTGTGGTCCTCATCAACCATTTCCCTCACTTGACCACTGTAACTTCTTCATTAATAGTGTGGATGGACTTCATACAAGGAATTTTTAAAGATGAGTTGTTCAGGAATGAATGGAGAGAGAAGTAACAGAACAGGGCATTTCAGATAGGAAACAAACCCTAAGTGATTTGAAGAACACAAATATCAGTTCCTGCCAAGGAACTGGCAACCACAAGTGCATATATGCCTTTAAGTTTCCAGAGCATAGGGTGAGGGAGTACAAATGAGTTACAGAGATAGAATGAGACAATTAAAATATCAACAGAATACACAACCTTCATGAATGGCTTTCCTCAGAGTGCTAAGTAGCACCTGTGTCTCTTAAGTGTAAAATCAATACATTAGCCCTTTGCCAAACAAACAGAAGTCACAGCTCATTGGTTCAGTACTTGGATCTTTGACACTGTCTCTGTTTTCAGGTTGTTTATAATAATATTTAGCATAGAACTGAAAGCAACCATTTCATGCCTTTGCGATTAATTTGTCAACTTTAGCATCCCCCAAACCACAGTATATTGTTGAATGTATTCTTAAACTGTCATCTACCCATCTCTTCCTCTGGTTCATGCAGGTGGGACCTGTGGCTTAGGTGGTTGCTCTTTCTCCAGGTGCAGGCAGGGGCCACAGGTTCTGGTGGTCACTAATGTTGTGGGGAATGGTTGGGGGTGTGGGGAGGCTGTTGCCAGGTTTCTGGGGCTTCCATGGGTGGGGGCAGGGCTTGGGATGTGCCACCAGGGGCTAGGGCCTAGGGAGTATGGCTGTTCAGCTGGGAGCCCAGACACTTACCCAAGACCACAGTATAGAGGACTTTGTGTTTTTCATCCCTCTGAGATGCAGCACACAGCACTATCCTCTAACCTGCTGTGACTAAAACCCCAGGAAAAGCCTGCGATAATAGATTTGTTTGTAGGTTTTGTAATTTTTTTCACTTTAACAGAACCTAAATTGCCTTAAATTTCTCTGACTTACACTGTAGTTTTGCCTGGATTTAAAATAGCTGTAAAATTAATTTCAAAATTTACCAAAACACCCTTGTGAAAAAAGATCATCCAATTAGACCAATCAAAAAAGACAACTTTAAGAAATGCCAAAGTGTGTCCCTCATTTGAAGGTGGATGTCTGGAATAGTTTATCTCAGTTTCTGATTCTCATGAGGCTACTGGAGGAAACAAATAGATGCTTCTAAAAGCAGCTAATGGATTCCACACCTCCTATTCCAAAAGAATATTCACTTTAAAGAGTAACTCCAGTCTCCCATACCAAATGGCTAAATCTATAATCATTCATTTTTTAAAAAACTCAATTCCCTATAGTCCACATTTCAAATGAGTCACATAAAATATAATAGTTATTTTGTATCTAGAATGTTTGAAAAACAGACTCCAATTTGTCAACTATTCAAGGACTAGGCAAAAATAACAACACAATTTACAATTCTGTGGCCCTAGTATTTTGTCCAATCTGCTTCCTGAAATAATTTCTTCTTTAATCCTCAAACTGTGCAATAATTACATTAAAAATTTCTGCCCTGTGTATTTCAAGATTCACACCCAAGCTCACACACTATTTACCCACTGAGTGTGTAACTTGGACAAGTTCTGATAGCATTTGGTAAGCAGAAGACATGACCTCTATCAGGGTAAGAGTTATTTTTTATTTTATTTTATTATTTTATTTTTTAAGAGTCCTTTTTTAAAGTTTTCCCTTTTAACATTTATTTTACCAAATTTTCCCCTTAAATTTTGTTTTACTGGGGGGGGGGTTGTGGGGGCATGGGCAGGTGCAAGGGGATGGGGATCAAGATACATGATGTAAAGGATTTATAGACTAAACAAACAAACAAACAAACAAATAAATAGTCCTTAGCATCTTTGATGCCTTGATTGGGTTTGGCGGTCTAGGCTATTCCAGGAATGTTTTAAAATTTAAAAAAATTAAAAGGAATTGAATACCTAAGATTGTGAATGAAGCCAACTATGAAAAAATTATTAAACTTTCAAACGAAAATTTGTTATATGATAAAATGTGTGTTTTTTTTAAATAATAGCATTAAATAAAGGGTCTAGTGACAGCTCCACAGTACCATCACTTTAACATGCTAAGAAGTAGGAATAGCATTTGGGATGCCTGCAACAATCCTAATGTGATATTAAAATATGCATGAGTTCTGATGCTGATAAAGTCACAGACCTAACCGCATCCAAGTTCCTTGCCTACATGCATAATTACTGGAAATTTTAATTACAAATGACAGGAAAAAATGTAATGCTTTCTCATATTTAAGCTTTAAAATGTGCCTAAAGTCTATCTATCAGATGATGCCCAGGAGACTTTCCAGCAAAAAATATTTTAAGACCTGATAAACAGTTCTTCTGCGTATCTAACTCCCGTCTGTGCAAAGTGTAGTCTGTGGACAATCAGTACCACCTACCTGGGAGCCTTAACATGCAGACCCTCAGGACTCCCTTCAAATCTACCAAGCCCACATCTGAATACTTGTGAGATCCCCAGGCAACTCAGCGTACACATCACTGTCTGCCAAGTGTCACTTTACATTAAGCAGTTCCACCTGTCTGGATGCATCTTGGCTCCGATCAAACCAAACGTCAAATGTCTCAGAGCTAAAAGAATGTCTTCAATCTTAAAAAAACAAAAACAAAAACAAAAAACTTGTCCTTATACCCAGAGTCTACCTACCAGCAGGGAGAATCATGCTCTAAGATCCTCAGCAGAGACTTTTGTGGAGCTTTCAGTCGGGAGTTACTGAGGGATCGATAAACAGATCAGTAACCGATTGGCTTTGAGTTGTTCTGCAACACGGAAGAGCCACAGGGAGAAAATTTGAGATTGGCTCTGTAAAGTGGGTGAGAAATGACAGAACTCTGACTGTGTCATCAGGCCAAAAGAGAGGTCCATGTTTAACCGGATGGAATGCAAGCAAAGTTTGTGCCCCACGCTTGGCTTTGAGCACCACAGCTGTCTGATTAGCACAGCTCATGGTTTTGTGACTATGTGATTTCACTGCTAAGGAGCCAGTATCACAGGCCTGAAAAATATTAGGTAGATAGTGAGTTAACTTTTTTCTAGTCCTGAGGATTGAATCCAGGGCCTTGAACAAATTATTCAAGCCCTCTTTTTATTTTTTATTTTTATTTTGAGATAGTCTCACTGAAGTGCCCAGGATCAAGTTGAACTCACTCATTGGCCCCGGCAGGATTTGAACAAGCATTTCTTTTGCCTTAGCCTTCTTATCAGCTCAGTTACAGATCTGTGAGGCCAGGCCCAAATTGTGGCTCCTAAAATTTTTACTATTATTATTGTTGTTATTTTCATCATTATTGTGTGTGTGTGTGTGTGTGTGTGTGTGTGTGTGTGTGTGTGTGTGTATGATGTGGGGAAGTAGATATATCAGAGCATGTGTGTGGAGGTCAGAGGAGAGCTGTGTGGAGTCAATTCTCTCCCTGTGTTCTGGACACGGAACTCAGTTTATTAGGCTCCTATGGCAAGCATCCTTACCCACTGTGGGTGGGTTGTCTCCTGGCCCCCAGCTGTGTCTAAACCAGGAAGGTAAGCAGCTATTCCTATGCCTGAGAGTGAAACTCTCTTGTAGAAGTTTCAGTGCAATATACATTCCTTGGGAGCCTCTTTTACACCAGGTAGTGAAAATTAAGGAATGAATACAACACTGTCCTTACCATATATGAGCTGTTGGTTTTTTCTGGGAACTAGGCAACCATAAAAATAAATTAGGCTCTACAATGGAAGCACACAGGATGTTACTCTAGGGTGGCAAAGAGCTACAGTTCACTCTCTGACTCAACCATTCATTTTGTTGGCTCATTCATCCATTGCTTTATTCAACAGTATTTATTGGGCCGTTACTCAAAGCCACACGCTAGTCTTTGTCGCTGAGCATAGAATGCTGACACTGGAAATTGTATGATGTGTTGAAAGTATGCTGTATTTTATTTGCCATACTTGGAAAACTGAGTCTTACCCAACAGACAAATGGAAAACACTAAAATATTTTTCTGGAAGTTACTGATGTTATTTGAGGTTTAAAATAATCACTACTGGGACTGTCATGATTGGTGACCAGAAAGGGAAACTTAAGTGACCATTTGAAGAGTAGATCTGAAAAAAATTCTTGTGCAGTCATCTGCATTTATGAAATTCTCTCCTTCCCTTGTTAATTAATAAGGTACTAAAATATCCAGCCTCTGTTGGAATGTTGTAGTTTGACCATCTTCTTGTATTCAGTAGTTTTTGTTTGTTGGAGTATATGTATAAAATTTACTGTCAGTACTATAACATTTTTCTATTGTTGCTTTGCAGCTTTGGACACTTGTCTTGATCTTATGGCCAGTCATTATTTTCATAATTCTGGCTATTACACGGACCAAATTTCCACCAACAGCAAAACCAACTTGTAAGTAAATAACTGGTTGTTTCTCTATTGTTTGTATTCTACCTAAGATTTATTTTAGTGCCATGTCAGTGCTCAGTTCTAAACTTTATTTCTTTTAGATGGTATTTCTTCTTGGTGGTAGCTGCATAAAAAGTTTGTGTAGGTTTCCCTCCCAAAAAGTGGACTCTGGTGGGGAAAGGAACACAAGAAATTGGGAGGAATAAGTGCTACAGACAGGGGGATGGGGAGAAATAGGAGGAGTGGGAATGGAAGGTGATTAAAAACACATTATACAGATGTTTGAAATTCTTAAGCAACAAAAATGTTCAACCGTAGCCAGATATGGTGATACATGTTTCTAATCCTATCACTTGGAAGACCAAGACAGGAGGGTTTTGAGTTAGATGTCAGCCCAGGCTTCACAGCTAGACATTATCTTGAGGGAGAAATTTTTTTAAAGTTACAATTTTGTATGTATATAGTTATCTAGAAAAACATGGGACACATAGAGGACAGCATGAGCTAAATCTTTCTATCTACATCACAAGTCTCTCCATGGCACAACAACACAAGGCAGCCACCATAGGCTCCGTCATTCTTCACTCCCATAGTAGAAAATACAGACTGGTATTTGATCAACTGAACAAACAAAATCCTGGACTGCAAACACCTCTGCTGTTCTTCACTGATGAGAGCTGAGAGTGTAAATGTGTCAATGCAGTTTGTTAGAAAGAAGGTTGTTTCCCAATTCTGGCTGTTTCTCTTCTGTGAAGTCACTGCCCAGCTATAAAGTGGGCCGACTGCCCAACTCACTCCATCATTTTTCCTTTGGATCTGACACAGAGATGCAGGAAGGACTCAGGAAGGCCTTGGCATCAGAGGCGGAGCTTTGAGCCTCAATTATTTGACAGGTTCTGTTTTCAGTGTGTTGCTATTGCTGTTCACTTCTTTTGGGGATTAGTTTTCTTAGTTTGGGAGGAAAAGACTAGAGAGATATTTCCAAGAAGCCACCTCCTCAAAATAGCATTGTAAAACAGCTTTACCAAGCCAACTTCAAATAACTATAATAGTTGGCAGTGGACCAGAATACAATGCTGAATTAATTTTTGAAGAGTAACAGTAACATGCTACTGACTGTAAAGTAATTGCTGTGATTTTTCAGTCATATGACTGTTCATGAGACGTAGGATGTGAACCATGTGGAATCTATTTCAGTCATGCGTGTCAGGATAATTCAGAAAATATCAATGCAGTTAATGTAAAGCATTTAAACCCTTGGTGCTAGAATAAGCAATTCCTTACATGCTAATAGCACCCTTTTTTTCTGAAGGACTTTCTCATATGTCATTACGTACAGTTGCCAGTGAGAACTAATTAAGTTGTTATTAAAACAGCATAATTTCATTTTCTCTGTTGTGTGTGTTTTGTAACAGTTTGGTGATGTGTTTAGTGAAGTTTATGTGCCCTTTATATCTTTAGTATGTAAGACCTAAAAAGGAAAACATGGGCTATAGCAACAACACAATCAGTGTGGACTGACGACCAAACGAGATATTCTACTTTAAGATGCAATGGACTGATTCGATGATAGTGACAGTTTATTAGCTCCTTTCAACCCATTTTCACCAACTTCTTATTTTAAAATAATTTTTCTAGTTACTTAAAAATTTCTTCTGAAACTTTCAGGAAAGAAATTTAAGGTTTGGGAATGAATGGTCTTAAAGTGACTGGTGCAATCCGGTAGGAGTTGGAAGAAACCCTGCAGAGGCCTCAGCATCCCCCTAAGCTATTGAGAAACAGAAGAGGGGGGCCTGATCTGGAGGCTCCTGAAGGAACCATAGAACCATAGAGGAGATGAGAAACCATTATGTAACATGTAACTGTTAGCAAACCAAAGTAATAACTGGATATAAAGTGACCTTGTCTGGAGGTGGAGAACAAAATTACAGGAGAGTCCAAACACTGAATATGTGTTTGTTAGCCTCTTAGACCACATAAACTTTGTCCTAAAAAAAAGCTGATTGGTTTGTTATCAGAACTAGAAAAGAACTGCTCATATTACACACAAGACACCCAGTGCCTAGAGAGACTGTGATTTGCGGGGATTCAATCACATGAACACAAGAGAAAGGTATTGGAAACCAGTTACCTTTGCTTGTTGTTTGTTTTTGAGATTTTTGAGGCTATATTAAGTCTCTTAAACAATTAATCCTTTCTAGATCTGGGTAAATAGGAGTTCAAAAAATGATGTTCAGGATTTCAATTAATAATCAATAGAAAAAAAAAACCCCACAATTATACGATTGAAAGCGTTGCTCTGGAAACTAATACAGAAGGTGTTGCCCACTCCATCCCTGCCCTCACCTCTATAGTAAAAATACCTCCTCAATGACAGTTTGGATCTAGGTATTTTTATGTTGTTGTTTCAGTTGTTCTTGCTTTGGGTCTTACACTTTTATTTATTGATAATATTGAAAAATCAAAACTGGCTATAGAAAAGAAAATAATAAAAAAAAGTTACTGATTTCATACTCTGTGGTGCGTGCTCAGGGAGACAATGACTGAATTATTCATTTCATTACTGAGAAAACTGATGCACACAGAAGTGGAGACACTGAACTAAGATTGCAGTGATGCGTGGTGATGTCAGGCCGAAGCAGTCTGGCTGGAGACTCTGACAGTAAGCTACTGAAACTTGTAATTCTTAAGTCTAGTAGCTAGGGCTTGGTTTTCATGTTGTATCACTTATATCAGTAAAAGAGGACTAAACATCAAGGGTTAAAGATGTAAGCGCTCCTGTCATGAAATCAGGAATATGGAGAAAGGCTCTGGGGTGTGTATCTTGGAGTCTCCCTCGATATTATTATTCAGCAAAGCGTGTTCTGACTCATGCTGCATCACTGTGACTGTAGTATCACAGATATCAGGTCCTGTTTCAAAGAGGGAAAACCCTTTCTGGGCTATACTACTGGTTGGGCAATAGAATAATAAAGCTGAGACATTAGACTACACCCTTTGATGAAACTCTGTCGTGATGAGAGTGACGTTTGTAATCCCATGGCCACATTCTGCTCTCAGGATAGCTCAGCAGGCCTGTAGGATTCTGTAAACTACTCAGAAGAATATAATAAGTAACTCAAAAGACTCCTTCTGTAGTATTTTTGATGTCTGGGCACTGAGAAAGCCTGGATTTGGCATGAGCGAGAAAGCCACCGTAGACTGTGATGGCGTGGGAGCCTGTGTGAGCTTATTTGTGCTATCATCATCTGCCTTCTCTCACCCTTTCATGTTGCAACAAACAGCTCTTGCATGTTGCGAATCTCAGGGAAAGAAAACCTCCCAAGCCTGGTAGGCAGGCCCTGATGCCTCTCCTTCGTTCTGGCAGAAAGCAGCCATGGCGCCAACTTTGAAGTCAGTCCAACCTCTTGCAATCTCCACATGCAGGAACTTGTCAAGAGATGAACTTCAAAGTGCAGACTCCCCACTTAGGAGCAAAATGAGGCAAACACAACAAAACTCTCCAGCACACACTCAGACTAAGCTCGACTATAATATACCACAGAGTTTTCTTCTTTCATTGTACACATATCCAGGAGGTCCAGGGCATGCAGGCTGCTGTGGGACAGTTTATTAAGACCAGTTAGATATTGTCTGACTGAGACCAGTAGATGCAGAGAATGAAGTTCTGACCAACGAGGCATCACATTACATTGTCTTGTGTATGATTTTAATAAATATTTTCAGGTGATTGAAAATAGCACTAAAAGTATAATGAGAAGTATGTTGTATAAATATCACTATATATTGAGTAAAACCCAAGCACGTTAAAGCTTTCATTTCCTAATATTCCTGCTCCTTAGAGAGTAGCAAATCCATCTACTATACACACATCAGACTGATAGGAGCTAGCAGTAGGCAGGGGTCAATTGAATTACACCAGTCTATGCTGTCATAGGGTTACACTGAAATCTGTGTTTCCAGATGTGACTTCATGGCTCGGACGAATTCAAGCTCAGCTAACATTTTGAGCACATGTTGACCACCAAAGCATACCTTTTGTATGTAGGGACACATGAAAATAACGACAGGGAACATCTACTAGATAACACTACATGGAGACAGATGTTGGGGCCTGTGCTCACATTATCTCAGTTAACACATCACTTCTTTGAGCTATTCTGAAAACACCCAAATGTTAAGAGCTCACCAGGCTCACATGTACAAGCCCGGAATTTTACCTAGGTTTCACCTACACCTCTGTGCATTTATCTAGATCCCGAGGCTTGGCTCAGCCTTTTCTCTCTTTGGCCTACCATCTATCAGCGTTGCTAGAGATTGAAAAGTGACCTCAACTGGCCTTTGTGCCTATCAGCAGATTGAGGAAACAAAGTTTTAAGGAAGATTGAAATTATTGATCAATGGCTGGCAGGTCCATGGGATCCATGCAGGTTGTTTTTGCTATGATGCCTGAATTGTTTAGAAGTTATTGAGTCATCTATGCTGAAAGAGCCTGTGAAGTATCTCTTGGGTGAGAGTTAAGGAAGACAGGGAGATGCAGCATTTTTCTGTTGATTTTGCCCTGGATGTTTTCATGCCTGTGTGATGGATTCCACGGTGTATTTGCTCTCTAGCACTGTCTCATGTTTTGGTGGAATTGTTGAGGGACTCAGGGTCCATCATTTTCTTTACTCTCTTGATTGGGTCGAAACTTAATTGGTTGACCTTAGCCACGATGGTGAACTCTTTTTCTGTTAGTTGTCTAGGGAAAATGAGAAGGAAGATTGAAATTATTGGCCACTTGGTGGTTTGTAGGATCCACATAGACTGTTGTACCCAGGGTGATAAGATTTTGTTCTGGGAAGCCCAGGGATCAACATTATTCATCACTTGTTGGGCATTGCTTCATCTGATTTCTCCATTCTCATCCATCTCAGCACCACCAGTCAGTCTCAGCTTAGAAACGCTTGAGTCATCTTTGACTTCTCCCCTTTATCACCTCCTGTCACCTGTAGCTCTCAAGTCAGAATCTGTCTTATGAAATGCATCCTGGAGTTGCCTGTACATTTCCATCCTTCCTGTTTCACTCTGACATAAAAATCCAGTCATCTCTGGGTTGGATCGATTCCACCTCCAAGAAGGGTGGAGTCGAATCCAGTTCTGTCTTTTCCCACATATCACAAAATCCTTTGGGTTCAAGACCTCCATAGTCAGAATTTTCTCACCTTTACTTTCTTTTTGTTCTGAGGTAGGGTACCTGTGCTTGCAGAGATGGCATCTGAATGTCCTCATACCATGGTTGTTTCTTTCACATCCTCAAAGCCTATTAGAGCATCTTAGTCCCTAATATTTTCCGATTACTTACATTCTAATTACTTTCACTGTGCCCATCATTGATGTTTTGACTTATAGTTGTATTTGCATGACTGATGACAGTCTTACCTCACTTATCAGACAGGAAGTTCATGAGCAGCAGGGGCCCCTCTTAGCATCAGAGTCATATCAGATACAGCCCAGCTCCTAGAAAAAGGAACAAATAGGAACTTAGCAAGTCAAAAGATGATAGAAGTTAGATTGTTACAGGAGACTGGATAGTAAAGTCACCCCCAAATGATGGTAAAAACACTCTCTGTGAATATGCAAGCAGCTAACTTGGCTTGTTTTTTAACTTCTCAGATACAGGTGTAGATGACTGTGCTATCAGCAAATGGGAGGTACATAAGAGGAATTGGCAGTAGGATAGAGAATGGGGAAAGGACATAACTGTATCTTAACTTTCAAAAATTAAAAAGAGAGAAAAAAGAACTAATAAAGAAAAATTAAAATGCCAAAAATGACTGTAATGCTTACCTTGAAATTAGAAACTTAAACAGAGTCTCATGACTTGTCCCAAACTAGGTCTGCCTTGAAATTTCCATTACAAATATTTAGAAATTTTAAATTCATAGGAGATATTGATATTTTTATATGGGAGAGTTAACTTGATTAAGAAATTTTTAAAATTCTGGAATTGTTTCTGAATTTCCTTTCCAGTCCCCCATTCTTAAATCACATATAAGGACCATTTTGCAAACATTACTGGCACTTCAGATGACAATATGAAGATGAATTCTGTGAGACACACAGAAACAAAATGGAGGTTATATTGGACCCTGTTCCCCTTGACATTCTTCTCAGGGCTGTTTGAAGTAAGCAAGAGGAAGCTAATGCGAGCATAGCTTGGCACCCCCACTCCTACCCAGCAGGCTGCAGCCCCAGCTGTTGGTTGCCCATTTCCTTAGCTTTAGCCTTGAGTCTTGCAGCACAGATGGTCACACCCTAATGGCAGACAATGTGATGAAAAGATTTCTCAATTCATAGTCTCTCGAGCTATTCTCTATCCTTTCTATACCACCCCTACTTTGAGAGTTTTGTCTGACAAACTTCCCAGAGTGCTACTGGAGTTTTGGTATGGAAGCTACCCATGTCTTGTCTTGTCTTTTTTGTTGTTGTTGTTTCTTTCTTTGTTTGTTTTTTCAAGACAGGGTTTCTCTGTATTGCTTTGGCAGTTGTCCTGGAACTTGCTCTGTTGACCAGGCTGGCCTCGAACTCACAGAGATCCACTTGCCTCTGCCTCCTGAGTGCTGGGATTAAAGGTGTGTGCTACCACGGCCTGGCTCCCATGTCTTGTCTTTTTCTCACTTTCCTCTTGCCTTCCCTTCAAAATAAGCAGAGAATTTCCTCTTATTCTCACACGGGGGACATGAATGTCCACATCTATAGGTAAGAGTAACTGAATGTTTATTTTAAATGCTTTTATAATAATAGTAAAATCACTTCCTGAGGTCACCAATCTCAGTTTCTTTCTCCAATATCCATTCAAAGCCACGATCTAGAGTTAAAAATACCATTCCAGCAAATTCTCCTTCACTTATAGTGGAGCAGACAGCCCAGACTGGCTCATGGCTGAGGGAGCAGCGACACAGTTGGCTGACCACATCTTCCCAAGTGACTGTTCATGAAAACTTCCTTCTAAGCAACACGCAGGGAACCTGGCTTACTGGACTTCAGTCACCCATGCTACTCCTGCTGTTTAAGTTTTCCATTGTTCCTGATTAGGTCACATCATGTCCTTTGTCTTTGAAGAATGAACCAGTATTTTTAGAGTGAAGTAGCTCATGTGGAAGAAATACCACGATACTATTTTCTTTCTCTCTGGTCAATTGTAATTTCATTGTGGATTAATATAAGAAGGTCCTATAACATTTTCACATTTTAAAACATGAGACTTACACTTGTTCTGGTTATAAACTTACACATTTATAATCAGAATAAAATTTCTATCATTGTGAGAGGCAATTGGAGGTTGAAATCACAGATTCAGTTTGCCTGTTGAAACACATCTTGGGAAAGTCTATAGGATGCTCTGAGCTGCACTTTCCGCATTTGTATGTACAGGTGCTGTATAATGACACCTAGTTTATGCAGTTACTGTATAAATTAAACAAGTTAATAATTCCTAAATATTTAAGTGCTTGATCTCAAGGTATAGTAATTTAGTTATGGATATTATTTTCTATTATATTTAGAAACCATAGATTCAGTTTTGTACATCATTAAAATATTCTAGTGTCTAGTCCTTATTGAGAGATGAGGAGGACTTGATTGAAATTTCCCAACACATATTCTTGTTATCATCATGTATTTAAAGGACATCTGCTCCATATCTGGAGCACTGATGAGAATAGCCATGAGCACTCACAATGCCATGTCTAGAGGAGTGTACGGAGTACATTAAAAATGCTAAAGTAGTTATGCTCACCACAAAGGCACCAAATGAGATGAAATTGGTGACATTATTAAGGACCCAGACTGGGATGTAGCAGGGCAGAGACGGCTTAAATTCAAATAATTGACCAAAATCTTAGGATTCAAGATCAATTCTATTTTAATTCAATTATTTTAGAAATAAATGCAAAATCTAGACAGTGAAAAAACATCAGAATTTAAAGTATAATCCAAATCACCATTACCGATTTCTCTTCTGCTGATGGCTCTGCTGTGGCCCCCATAGGACCCAGCTTAGATTACCCAGAAAACTTTGCTTTGTAGCTGTGTCTCAGCTGGAGTCTTGAGGGACTGTGGGAGCTTTTGAGTTAGCAATGAGCATCTTTACATTCCTTACAGATACCAGCTGTCATGGGTGGGGACACAGGGCAGGAATTTAGAGTATTGTCTAAGGAGGGTGCTTATTAAAAGTGTAGGTGATGGAACTCAAAGTATTCATCTTTGTTTTGAAGGGAGTGAGAAGTCAGTGAAATATTTTTAAACTGAATTTACTTTATTTTACTCCATTTGCGTATTTTTCTGTCCAAGCTCATTGATGAATTGAATAATTATCTTTGTATTACAAATATGGAAGTCCTGCAGTATTTTTACTTGTTTGTTTGTTTTATCCCGTATTATTTGTTTTGTCTTGTATTCCAAAGAGAAGAACTGTTACCATTTAGCTGTGCAGTTTCTGACAAAGCACATAGCACACACAACCTCACACATGCATACACACATAGCCAACTACAGACAAGGAGGTTCGGATGTCCTGTTACAGCAGAACGCGACATGGCTCAGAAGTGTAGGCACAGGTGACCAATTGGAAATAGAGTTCTAGTTTGGAAACTCCTTCAAAATCTCTTGATTGGAAATGTTACAGGTCTGTAAGTTTGTAGATCTCTACCATGGTTATTTCACCATTTCCCCCAACATTCCTTTCTTCTACCCCTCACTTTCCATATTCTTAAAATTCAGAGAGTATTCTTTACAGCCTAGAAGCTTTCAACACAAGGTTTGCCATGCTTTCTAGCTACAAACTGTCCAAATGAAATTGGTACAATTTAAGACAGATGGGAGGAGTGGAAATACATTAACTAAAGAGAAAGGAAGGCAGGGGTCATATGCTCTGAGTATTTTTCTTCTTTGTTTTCTCTTCTCTCAAAAAGTCCTGCCAGGTTGGTGACAAGGGATATAAATGTTCACAACTTCTTGAGTAGGTGTTCCTCCAAAATGACTTTGTCATTAAGTTCCATTCTCAGAGAAGTCTAGTTTCACATGAGAAAGTGGTTCACACACTGGCATATACATTGTTCTGTGCATCAAGAACAATAAGAAACGTCAACATCCCTATAGATAGTTTGGAATTTCTTCCCTGCATGGAAATAGCACAATGATGCCTTTGGAAATCCTACCTATATGGAGGTGTCTTGTGAACAGGATGCCTTCCATCCTTAAGTTGCATACAAACTTACTGGAGAGTGAAGAAACACACATGGCCTGCTGTTTTAGATTGAAAGTAAAAAAAAAATTAAATAAAACTGAAGAACAATATTTGGTATAGCCCTGTGCACACAATAGACACACAGATATTTACTGATTAATTAATAAGACTATGCAACAATAGTGTAAGTAAGTGCTCAGGCACTAAGTATTAGTATTCAAGTACTGATGAAGTACATTAACAATGAAGTCTCCTGGAAGAGATTTAGAATGGCTTAGAGTTAGAATGAAATTAAATTATTTTTGGAACAGAAAGCATGAATATGGAACAAGAAAAGTTAAAACTCCCGGAGACAGGAGTTTTAGAAGTTAACTGGTTAGTGAAAAGAAGACTCACCATACCAGAGTACGGTGTCTCACTGGAAAGGAGATGGGAACAACTAAATTAGAGTTGGATCTTTTAGTGTTTTGAACACTAGACCTGGAAGTATGGATTTCATCCTGTAGTAATGGACACAGTGGAAATCTGTGTGAGATTCCTAATTTTTCATTTTTCAATGTGGCCAATAAACTAAAGGAAACTAGAAAGGACTTTTTTCTGCCAGAATTATTTCTATTAATGCCTAGGCAGGTGTTCCTGTCAAGGTGTACTACCTGTTACCCTACAACAACACCCCCAACCTCCATCTCCCCTCATAATTTTTTTCATGGCAGCATCAATGAAGTTACTTACTGGTTCCCATGGATTAAAATTTAGGGAGTGACTTTGCTGTGGGTGTGGCTCAGAGTTTCTCATAATCTTGCATCAAGATTTTGGCGAAGGCTGCTGTGATCTCAAGACTTAACTGAGACTGGATCGCTTTCTGAGGCAGATTGCTCCCATGACTGACATGCTGTTATTAGTTGGTGGGTGGCCTTGATTCCTCCCTGAGAGTCCTCTCTATGGGTTGCTTAAGTGTCTTCATACTTGGCAGTGAGATTTCCCCAGAACCAGTAATCCAGGAGATTAGCAGGTAGAAATTTGGCATTTTCTTTTATTAAAAATTATTTTATGCATAGGAGTAGGTTCTTGCATGTATGTATGTGCACCTTATATATTCCTGACACCCTCAGAGGTCAAAGAAGGGTGTCAGCTCCCCTGGAACTGGAGCTGTAGATGATTGCGAGCTGCCATGAGGTCACCAGGAAGCAAGTGGTGGTTTTCAGAAAGAAAAGAAATAACTATTAACATTGAGCCATCTCAGCTCTCCAGCTTACAGAAACTTGAATTTTCATCACTTGCCCTTACAAACTTCACTTCTGGCATATTCTCTCATGTTAGAGACAAATCACCAAGTTCAACCCGTATCCAGGGGCAAAGAAATGAGGCTCTGCTCTTTGAAGGAAAAGTTCTAAAGGTCCCAGGAACAGATTTTGCAAACACACACTAATCAGCTTCAATGGTGCAGTAAGAACATGCACAAACCCCATGAGCTTAAGATGCACGGCCTGCCATGGCAGAATCCTTATCTGATTGCCTAATGTATAGCACAGTACATACGCATCAAGGCGTTTGTTACATAATTTTTGAATTGTAAATGTTTTATAGATGAAGACATTTATTTTTTAGAGATGTTACTGACAGACCTCACCGGGTGCGAGTGCTGAAGCCAAGATTTAATTCAGTTTTCCTGTGCACATCTCTGCTTTCCACTCACTGTTATCTGTCAGATAGAATCAGTCGTGACTGTTAGATATGTTCACCTTGCTGTTGGCACAGCTAACAGAACCACTCTCTGGAATACTGCCTGCTACTTAGTAGTCATCTGCCAAATATTTATTGAACAAATGGATGGGTTCAGTGCAACAATAACTGGGGCTAGTGGTATGAAGAAGTCTGTTCAAATTTACTCACAAGTCAGTAGAAAACTAAGACATATAGCTGAGAGCTCTCCCTTCTTATGTAGGGGAATCATTCTGTCACGCTCATTGAAAGGATAGCATGTTCCTAGTTCAGAAGTTACATGCTAAAAATACAAGTGATATTTTGAGAAGTCTTATGATGGCTTCGAGTAAGTACTTTATGGCAATTGAACTTTGTATTACAACAACACTGTTCTGTTTTAGACACAGTTAATTATCAGCACTATTATTAATAATAATTATTAATTATTTTGAGACAGAGTATAACTTAGCTACCCTGGAGCTTGCTATAGCTATATAGACCAACCTGGTCTTGAATTCACAGACACCTACCTGCCTCTTCTTCCTGAGTGTTGTGCTAAAGGTGTTCACCACTCTGTGTGTGTGTGTGTGTGTGTGTGTGTGTGTGTGTGTGTGTAGGGTACAAGTATGAGCAGCTGGAATTTCTCTGGAAGAGTCATATGCATTGACATTTAGCCCACCAAGAAAAACACATGAAATAGGGGACCAGATGCTATGCTTTGGCTCTCCTCTCTATGCAACTCTAATATGAATTATTCTGGAAAGAATGTGCTAAAATTGAACCTAACTACTGTGAAAACTTTCCCCACCTTCTCTGAATCCTGTGTGCTTTAATATGTTGTTTCTAGGCTTTATTTTAAGTAGAGCTCAAAAACTAGGTGGCAAAGTACCTGATTTTATGACCTGGATTATATTCCTTCCACAGGCAGACCAAAAGCTGCCATTTAATGTCATTATTGTGTTGATTTATCTTTAGTTTTGTGTGTAATCCAGAAGGTAAGCCACAGGAACAAATGCAGTGCACAGGCAGGCTGTTTGCCATTCTTATCAAAGCCATGTTAGCACAGGTAATGTATCCAAACCTTCAGAACAAGCAGTGATCAAATTTCTGAAATGGGTATTAAACTTCAGCTCAATGAAAGCCTAAAGCAAATGAACAAGAATGGGATTAGAATCATTTGCAGCATCGAGAAGGATGCTTAGAGTATTAAAGCCATGATTTCAATCCCTTGTCAATGTGGATGTACCTGGACTTTCAAAACTATTATATTGGTGTGTGTGTGTGTGTGTGTGTGTGTGTGTGTGTGTGTGTGTGCGCGTGCGTGTACCATGTGTGTGCCAGTAACTAGAGGCCAGAAGATGACATTAGAACCCCTGGAGCTGGAGTTACAGGTGGTTGTGAAAATGTGACATGGGCACTAAGATCTGAACTGGGGTCCTCTGGAAGAGTAGCTTGGCGGTGGGACCCAACACACCCAGAAAACTGCCAAGGCCCTGGTAACAGTTCTGCCTCCATCCACTGGTCCAGGTAACCCAGGGGCTGTTTCCGATTCTGGTTCTGCGGCCCTGCTCAGACACACCTGACGCCAGGGGTCTGCTCACTGGATCCGAACTCGGTGGCGGGATCCAACACACCCAGACACTGCCAAGGCCCCGGTAGCAGCAAGTACTCTTAACTACTGAGCCATCTCTACAGCCCCCATTGAGTGACTCTTAATGAATCACTCTGATGGTGTGGCACTATACGGAATCTGAAGGAGAGCACGGAGTTCTTAGATGAAAATGTCCATAATCTAAAGTGGGAAATTACCAATACGGAGTCAGGTAGAGATATAAGGGTATTTAATAGGGAAAAAGCCTTACTTACAGAGCGACCTAGCCAGCCGGCGTGGCAGCAGTCTGTTCAGCAAGAAGCAAAGTGAAAGCGAAAGAGCAAACACAGTCACCCTACATCCCCTGACCATGCCCTAGCAAGCTTGTGAGGGCGTGGTCAGGCACACCTGTAGCCAGCCCCTAAGTAGGCATGGCTACAGCTTCCCCTACAATAATCAGTTTGGGCTAAGTTGAAAATCTGCAATCTTCTGTCAGAAGAAACAGAGAATCAAAAATGCAGTAAGGTTTAAAACAGCAACAATGAGATCTTTGAGCCTAAAGAATTTAGGTAAAAATATTCTCAAGGAGACTAGAGGAACATCAGTGGTTGGGTTTGCATGGAACAGAATGAGCTTTTTCAAGGAAGGAAGGAGATGAACCCAAATCATGATGGTGAGGATGTAGGGTAAGTAGAGTATTGTGTTTCTGAATTAGGCATGATATATTTACTCTTTTCCCACCCCTTCTCCACAATTATAACCAACTGAATACATGTGGACTTTTTTAGTGAGTGTTTCCCTGGTTTCTCATTAACAAGGTCTGCACCAAAGGGTCTTTTCTACCATAATACATCAGCAGTGTTTATTATCACAGCACAGACCAATCAGTACATCAATAAATGCAACCTGGTTCCATTAGATACCAGCAGGAAACACATTTATACATGTACAATATGACCAAGTGATCTGGAACACTAATTACTAGAGTGAAGATATTAGGATATTGTTATCCAACAATGAAAATGAGGACGTGACAATAAGATCTGGTGTTCTGAATATGTTAATCAGATCAAATTCGAAGACTAGATCAGGATAAGGAAAGGTCAAAGCAAAAACATAATCATGCAGTTGTTTAAATTATAAATCTCAGTGGACACTCTCACTAATATGAAATGGGACACAAATATTGAGAGAATGGGTAAGACCTAAAGATCTTGGGGATAGAACAGTCAGAGGACATGGTGGAGGTTAAGTTTTGAGGACAAAGGATCAAAAGAAATGAGAGGACTCTCTTGGGTTTTGAACCAGGAGCGTGAGAAAACAAACCAGAAATCATTGTAACAGTGATCTTATGTCTTTCTGTTCTTGCAACAATCGTGAGAGATTCATTATTGTAGTTTCCATTGTATGGTTGAGTAAGTGGGGATTCTTAAAGAAGAAAACATAGGGTATTGTCAAACCTGTGAGTGCTTGGTCACAGTACTCCAACCAACTACCAGTCAGTATTTGTGACTTTGGGAAGTCATTTAACTTTGGAGATAACCAGACTACTTTCTTCAAGCATTGCAGAAATAGTTAAATAAAGAACTACAACCAATGAAATAACATTTAATAAGATAATTCATGTCATATAAGAAAGGAGGCCTACAATCAATCTGTGCATATAGTAAGTGCTTGATAAGTAATTAACATGAGTAGGTAACTTGTCCTAGATTAGACAGGGAGTAAATAGCAACTGCTTTGGATCCAGTTCTTTGGGTACTTTCGTCTTATATGACATATTGCTGCAATGGGAGTAGAGAACTGGGAAGATGCGTTATCACCCAAAGGTTCTCCACCTATTTTTTTTCTGTTTGATATTTTTTATTTAAATTAGAAACAACCTTATTTTACATATCAATCCCAGTTCCCTCTCCCTCCCATCCTCCCATGCCTCCCACCAACTCCCTTCCCCTTCCCATTCCCTATCCACTCCCCAGGGAGAGTGAGGTCTTCCATGGAGGATCATCAAAGTCTGTCATATCATTTGAGGAGGGCCTAGGCCCTCCACCATGTATGTAGGCTGAGAGAGTATCCCTCCATGGAGGAATGGGGCCCCAAAGCCCATTCTTGCACTAGGAATAAATACTGGTTTCACGGCAAGAGGCCCCCTAGACTGCTCAGGCCTCCTGTTACCCAAGTTCAGGAGGCCTGGTTTCAGTCCTATGCTGATTTCCCAACTGTCTGGCTGGGATCCATGAGCTTCCCCTTCTCAGGCCAGGTATTTTTGTGGGTTTCCCCAGCATGATCTTGACCCCTTTGCTCATCACTCCTCCATGTCTACAACTGGATCCCAGGAGTTTGACTCAGTGCTTAGCTGGCTCTCCACCTATTTAAAAACATTTGTTTATTTACCCTTGCAATTCATGCTCTAAAACTACCACTGAGATGGTGTTCAAAGAAAAAAAGAAATTGTTTCTTACTTTAAGTCCACCAATCCGAATTATCCTAAGATTTTTAGAAAGGACACAAACTGTTCTTTGATTTCTAGACTTATATACAAGATAATACGTGTGCAGTTGTGCCAAGAGTTCTGAATAAGAACTCTCTTGATTCTAAATTAATAATTCTGGGAGTAATAAACCTGGACCACCGCCAAAATGAATCCATCCCAGAGCAGATGTTAATCTTATTTGGTTCTTGCTGTCTTATGTTCCAGGTTCCACACTTGGAAGTGGAAATTTGGAGTACCGAATCTCTCTTTTAGTGCTCTGACCATGATTTAGTATGTTTCTTTTGAAAATCCCTCAGGCTTTCCTATTCTTGAGCAGATACTCAATAAATAATTGTTGAATAATTGGATAGATGAATAAATGAATGGATAGACATATAAATGAATAATTTATGGAATTATTAAGTCAGTGTGTCAATGAAGTTTATAAGCAAATTCCAGCCTGTTTTTCAGTACCAAAACTCATTTGAGGAGCCATGGTGTTACAGCCCCTCATTCAGCAATATTATGATGAATGTAAGATCATACTTAGATTGGACCATCTCTTTACCACAAAAATAGGTGTTTCTATCCTCATTATCCTTTCCTTAATAAAATCAAGTTTTCATCCTCCTATTTATTAAAATTCCGATTTGAACTGATGACAAATAACTCCAACCCAAGCCTCTGACAGCTTCATTTCCAATCTTCTAGTCATAATAAATGAATCAAATCCCACTTAACTTCCAGTTATTATGACCTAATGGCTTTCCATTATATCAGACAAACTTCTTTGCAATTCCTAAGGAAAAATAATTAAGGATATGGGGGTTTGTTGCAAACACTTAACACTTCTAATGATAAATCCTTTATCTTCCTTTACCCCAAACTGGCCACTGAATGATGTAGGGGACAGTGTCACAGCACACTAAATCATCCTAAACAGTAAGGAGCCACCCAATCTTTTCTCTACCCCTACATCCCTCAGTCACCAGTTCTTGTCAGTTTATCCTTCCAAACGTCACTTGAAACTTTAGCCTCCATTTCTGCTGCCATGGCCTCAGTTTGCATCTTTATCCTGTCTATCTGTCATGGTACAGTGGCATTTTGTTTGGTTCCCATGCCTCAATTTAGGCTTCTTCTACTTACCTTTTATACTGATATCAATTGTGTTCCTCAACCTGAATCTACAAACACTGTCTCCCTGTTTGATAGCCTTCTGATGCAACACGACTGTCAGGTGCTAGCATAGAATGCTTTTGACCTTCCATGGGTAGACCTCCCAGGCATAGCTGCACATGTCACATCTGTCAAGCAAAGAAAGGAAATGCTGCCCTGATGCTATAAATGGGATCTAGAATAATGCAGTCATGTACAATGGAGTTGCCTATTTTGCAAGGATAATGAAATGACCAGGTGAGCCAATTGCTTTACAACTGAATTCAAGTTAATGCATTACCATGTGGTTTCATTGTACTTCAGGCTCCTCCAGGTTTTCTTATATTTGTGCATCTGAATGTATTATTTCCCCCCTTCATTGTCACTCTCTCAGCTAGCTACAGGTTGTCCTTCATAACTCACAGCAGGTACTGTTTTCTCTAACACCCGCCTCCAGCCCACTCTATTCTGTGTTACCAAATGATATTTTGCCTAGATTTCATATTTTGTGTGCCATGGGTACAACTCTATCTTCCTATACATATTATATCAATATTAATAGATCGCACAATCTTTGCACTTTGATCTCATTGAACCCCACCACCACCATTGGACAACCTATTCTGCTTGCAATTGTCTAGAAATTTGTCATCTGCATAGACCCTAAAGATCTGTATGTAAAGTAAGCCATGAAAAGCAAGCATCTGGCAGTGCTTTCTAGCCTGCTTAGCACATCCCAAGCCAATTTGGCCATTCACAATTGATCATTAGACTCTTCTCCGTAGACAGTATTAATAATTAGCTGCTAATTAGAGAAAGGTGAACTGTGTGTGTCTCATCCCCCACAGTCTTTTGGCAGTTTGTGTATTTACAGCAAAAACAAGCTTCACAGTTGGCCACATGATGAAAACGTTTATTAACCAGCATGCACAAAGGCAGTCACATGATGCTTTTCATGAAGTTTAATGGATTCCCGGTTACTTTGTCTTGTAGGTGGTCAAATAACCACACTGATGGCAAAGTAAAGCAGAGGCTGTGCAGCAGGTTCTGGCAGCAGAAAGCCTCAGCTCTGGGATTTCCCCCTTTTATGTGTTCTAGAGTATCCTAGACCCCTGGGCTTGCTGATTCTTGGACCTTGTCTGTTCGATGGTGAAAAGGTCTTTATAGCATTGGTTTGCACACCACTTATGTCCCTGAGGAGAACTTACTTCTAACCCCTCTATGTTGCTGAACACATTGTAGGGCTGACTAAAGTCCAGGCGAGAGAAGCCTTTCCTTGCAAAGTGCCACCTTGGTTCACTTTCATTTAGATATCACCATCCCTGCAAGTCTGTCTTTCTGATGTGGGAGCGTCAAACATTTTCTGTGGATTGTAGACTATAACTAAGTATAAAGTGCAGTAATAGTTTCTAGGTCGTAGATTTAAATGAACTAATGCACTCAGTCCACTGCACGTGAGACATTTTAAAATAACTTACTGATATCTGGGATCCTCTGGCCTGGCACAATGAGTGCTTGCCAGCTCCCTCCAAAAGATGAACCACTGAAATGCTGCTGACAGCAGCGGATGCTGGCCAGGATGCTTGATTGGCTGAACAAAGACTTTTCTCTTCTGGCTTAAATCCATTGAGTAGTTCCCATTAGTCTCCCTCTCCCAAGGCTCACCCTGTTAACATCACCCCCTCATGGTTCTACCTTCCATCTTCTACCACTGTGTGTTGCCTTTTAAAATTTATATGAGTACCACATTCTGATCTTATCACTTACATTTTGGGATCTGGCAATTCCCTCGCCTTCCCTAGTACTTACATATTTAATGTCCTTGTGTAAGTAAATGATCAGGGTATTATGGAACATTCCTGTTCTTACAAGTTTCTTCTCTCCCCCCACAGCTACTAGCTTGGTCATAGTTACTTGTAAATATAATGAGCTAAATTATCCATCATGAACACACGACCATCCGAATTACCAACTAGAGAATCTTACCCTCATGTGCATAAAGGTAATATGAAAAGATAGGATATCACATTATAAACAAATTGATTTAGGCAAGGACTTGTTGAAATGAATACAATTATTTAAAAATTGTTTATAGAATTAACAGTTTTGTGTGCAAGACTAACCATTGTAAATCTTTCACATACAACATCCCATTTGATCTCCAAAATATCACTATGGGAAGATGCTCCTGCCCTCCTTTTGCTCCTGGGGAAAAAGCACCCACAAACAGCTGGGCAAGGTCATTTAGTAGGTAAGGCTGGAGCAGGCTTAGAGGCCAGGTCTATGAAAACGCTGTATATGTCTCCATTATAGCCCATTGCCAAAAGCATTTTGAAATTGTGATCCGGCTCACTTAATTTCAATTTGTCTTTAAAACGGTGACTGTCCAGCACAGCTAAGGCATGGGAAGCACATTGTAATTGAGATCTGGACTTTATGGCTCAGACTTCTTAGATGGACACTTAGCACCACGCCACTCATTCATTTCTTCATTTGGCTGCCCCACTGTAACTTGCCAAGTTCCTATTGTGACAGATCTATCCATGGCATGATAGGCATAAAAAGCCTTGTGAGAAAGGCAAGTTGACCTTCACAGAGAGCTGTAACTACTCATAGGTTCTCAGGGTGAAATGAGAGCATCAATCTTTATGCAGCTGGAGATGAATAGTGATGAGAAGTTCCCAACGCTTCCTCTTCTGATGACTGAAGTTTCTATGCAGCCTTGATAGCTGAGAAGTTTCCTTCCACAGCCACTCAAGTTAATAGAGGCTGTCTTTGACATTAACATCTGCAAATCTTTCTCCATTTTTGTTTTCAAAGAATTGCAGGAAAACAGTTGTAGCTGCTTTGTTTAATGTGTACTACATGGCACACAAATGCTGTGACTTGGGTGGACATTCAATAAATAATGGGTCATTGTGCTTATGGGTTCCGATATAAAGAAGTATGGTTCACGTGTGAAGATTGCCATCTGGGGTACAGATCAGAATGTGCTTTGGAGAAAACATAAAGGGTAGAAATTTCATGACAAACACAGAAACCACAAAGACCAACTGCGCCAACAAAATTTCTGTTTTGTGTAGGTTTTTAAGGAAAAATATACCTAGAAATTAAAGCTTAGACACTCACTCAGTATGTGCAATGGCTTGAAAGAGAATGCCTCCCCATAGGCTCATATGTTTGACCACATGGTCCCCAGTTGGTGGAACTGTTTAGGGAGCATTGGAAGAAGTGGCATTGTTGGAAGAAGTGTGGCGCTGGAGTTGGGCTTTGAGGTTTCAAAAGCCCACACCATCTCCAGCTGTCCCTCTCTCTGCTTTATGGGTTTTTTTTTTAAACATGTAAGCTTCCAGATACTGCTCAGCACCATTCTTGCCACCAGAGTAACTCCATAATTACTAATGCTCTAACCCTCTGTAACTGTGAACCCCAAAGTCAAATGTATTGTTTTATAAGTTGCCTTGGCTTATAGTGTTTTGTCGTGGCAATAGGGAGCAATTAATTCAGTATGTTATAGCCCAAGCTTTGTTACTGGGCTGAATACTCATATTAAAAACTTTTGTTATGTCATATGGGCTACTCTGCCATGAGTAAGCTATGGCTTTGATCCCATCGTCCCCAACAGGACACCACAATGAAGTGCTCATGACATCTAGTAAGCAGTATTATGCTCATTCTAGTGACAATTGAATGCGATTATATTTTTCCTGTTCTGACAAATTCTTTCCTCATTGCTTATCGTAAAGGAATATTGTCATAAAATCTCTCTGAGGCCAAATGCAATCAAGAATTTCAGATTACAAAACACTCCCAGCTTGCCCCTATTTTTTGCTTGCTATAACTTCAAGCCTTCATTCACCCTTTTGTTTGGAACTCTGATCTCTAAATAGCTCTCTCCCATGCCTCCCTCAGAAAAACTTCATCTTCAGTTTCCTCCTTTCCTTACCAAACTTTGACATTTCACAGTCTATTGCTAAACTTTTTTTTCTGCTTAGAGAGCCTAGGTGTTTTGGAAGATGGCAGTATTCTCTCTGGATACATCGGGTATCCAATACCTCAAACCTCTATTATTCTAGTTTGAATGAACAATTCTCCGCATTGCTATTACTAACAGGAATAGCTGTCATATGGTCATATTAGGGAGACAATTTTAACCAGAAGTAGTTTACATCAGTTCCTAAATCACCAGTCTTACACGATTATGCAATAGGAAGAAAAGGGGATTGGAGAGCACAAGGCCTGTTTAAAGTTCCAGTATGGGGCTGGAGAGATGGCTCCATGGTTGAGAGCATTTGTTACCATCATAGAGGACTAAGATTCAGGCCCTTGAATCCATATGGCAGCTTACAACATCTGTAACTCCAGTTCCAGGGGATCTGGTGTACTCCTCTTGCCTTTAAGGACATTGTACACATGTGGCTCACAGACAATCAGGCACATACACTTATGTACAAATGATATTAAATAAGTATTAAGTCCCAATGATATTACTGACAAATATCACTGAGCTTTTATTACCTAACCCATAAATAAGGAAATGATGTCTATCTCCCACAGTTACTTGAATGAGACCCAATTGCAATGCTGTTTGTGAAAATGCCTTTAAAGCATCAAGACACACTATGGTTACATATAGATGTGTATAATGCTGCAGGATGAAAGAGATGCCTTCAGCAAGCTCTTTGAGACATGCAACAGATTACATGCATTCAGGAAAACCACAAAAATATTGGATTAGCAATATGTGTGGAACAATGAATGGGTCACACACTTGAACACTGATGTAATAACCTCTTCGATGACACTCACAGGCTCTTTCACATTAGCCCAGCCTTGAGGCTATCAGGCTGGAAGCAGTGTGGAAAATAAAGGCAACTATTTGAATGAGGAATATTGATTGTCCAGGGCCTAAGCTCCTGTGAGTACTGCAGCACAATTATAAAAGTGCTATTATACAAACAAAATGATTCTTAGTAGGTGGGAGAGACAGCCTGTGGTTGGAAGATAGTTAAGGGATGGAGACTGGCAGGAATTTTACTCAACACTTTGATCATTCCTAAACATGGGAGGGTAAGCAAAGGAAAGAGTGAATTAATGTGCTAGGAAGAACCGAACAGTTTCAATGCAATGTCTATGCCAGATGCAACTGCATATGGGTTGCGATGTGAGAAACATGCTTTTGTCTGCAGCTTTGGGTACCACTTTAATAAGTTATGCCAATGTGTTACTTTATGTAACAGTATCGATAAGTTGTCCAGCACAGCTAGCAAGGATATTTCCAATAGTCTAAGGACGAGACATTATCCAATGCTCTTTTCATATTGGCTTTGGGTTAGAACCTTCAAAATACTCTATTTTATAAACTATAAAACTCCACTGTGGACTTTGCTTTCCTGAACATCTTTCTATCCCAGGATTCAGCATCATCTCATGCAAGCTCATGGGCATTCTAAAGATATGTGTACAACCTGTGCTCACCCTGTGGTAAGACATAAGGTATGCGGCATGCATCAGAACATCCCAGCATTCATAAGTAATGTTATTTAGAGGGACAACCAAATGTAAATCTTGGCTTGTGTTTTGTTTGTTAGTTTGTTTTTCTGAGAGGTGAAGGCAAGCAGACTCAAGATAAAATTTAGTGGGAGCATTGGAATACAAACATAAAACTCAAAGTAATTGGAATCCATTTTCCTAGCCAGGAATTGGTACCATAAAATCAGACTTAACTCTGGAAGCAAAAATTCATGATAGACCAAGTGATTCCACAATTCATTGATTGACCAACAGAGGAGTTACCAAGAATGGGTCTAGAAAAGATGAAAATATTATAATTCTGAGAGTGAACAAAGAAGGGCTTGATTTAGAACTCATTTCACAGTTGCCCGGCACTTTCAGTACTGTTTGTATAAAGCCACCATTACTTAAACAGAAAGATAGTAGAGTATAGAGCAGAAATAGAACAGTCTAGACACAATCTCAACTTCTCAGTGCATTAGCCACAGTGGAGGTGAGAATGAATGTGGCTGTCTCCATGGCCACTCTTTAGCTTGTCATCTGCATGTTCAATCAGTACTCTTTACTTTTCTAATCTACAACGTGTAAATAGGTAATTTTTCTGTCTTAAAAAGACGAAGGCAATTGCTCTTGGATTTATAATCCTGTGTATGTAAAGCTTTTTAGAACATTAATAAGAATATGTGTTTATCCTAGGATAAGCTCTTATACATTTCTGACTTAGACTTGCCTCTTAAAGGAAGTAGCCCCTTTATATTTTTCAAGGAACTTTAAATAACTATGTTGAAGAATAAATAGCTATTCAGAGCCCCATTTTCATATGAAGAGCCAAGGAAACAATGTCGGGCTGAAAATGTAAAATGGGCCTTTGAAATACATGCCAGATTCCCCTAATTACCATAAACAGCAGAAAGAAAACCCACCTAGCAAAGCTGTTACATAATGAAAGACATATGTCGCCTATAGGGACATGTATTAAAAATACAATAAGTACTATGATCGGTTCCTTTATCACAATGAGTATTTTAGTATTAATCCTTTCGACCTATCCAAATGTAGCCTTTTCACCTTTTTTTTGTGCTGTACCCAAGTTCTATCAGCATATTTTAATGCTGAAAGCCACTTGCTTGAACTTAAAGCATTTGCTCATTTTTCCCTGAGCATTAGCGGACTATTAAGACCTGTACAGTCTCAGCAAAGGTAATAATGAAAACAGCCCGATGCTTCAGGGAAAACCTGTGGCATGTTTAGGAAGAATAGGCAAAAGCTGGCAGCTCATTTCTAGACTCAAGTGATGAGGAGCAAGAAGGGAAGTGGAGAGGGAGGGATGAAGTCTTGAACTGGACAACTTTAGTGGCTTTACCCTGACTCCATTATGCCTTTCAGCATCCTGGGAAGGCAGTGATGAAGTTATTCCAATTGTGATGTTTTAAAAGTAGAGAGCAGATTGAGATTTCAGATACCCTTTCCTGCTTCATTTCTTTTATTTATTAACATTCTCCAGGGCTGATCCTGAGGATCTGATATTGAGCATTGACTATTTAGTGAGCTTTCAGTCAGTGATCTACTTATTCTCTCAGAGGCAGAAAGGAAGTATATTGATTTCCAGGTTCTAATTCTCCAGTTCCATGTAGGCTGTCATTTTTGTTTGTTTGTTTTAAGAAACTATCCCAGGATTTCTTCTGCACAATTCTCTGCTTCTTTTGCCCATCACCAATATTGAACTAGGAAAGGAAGATGGTATAGGGAGCAGTTTTAATGTCTAATATCTCTGAAGATGGTCCATTGGAAGACATCTTCACATCCTGCTGTTCCTCCTCACATCATTAGGCTAAGAGAATAACAGCATCTACTTGCCTGAGATTTAGACTGCCACAAAGACCACTGAATAGGCACAAAGAGCAGAAGAATGAAGGACAATACACCACATGACTCATCTAGTTCACTTACCAATTCATTACTCTACTTTCGAGTAGGATTTCATTTTATTGCTACTTCAGAGAAGTCTATTCCTAGAAGGAGAGTTCTAAAATAAGAAAAGGAAGGGCCATTGTCTGGACGGTGTTGTGTTAGTTAGGTATAACTCTTAAATATTTTTGGCCCCAAAGTAAAGTTGACAACGAAGATTTGCTTTGCTGTCTTCTTAAAATTCTCTTTTCCAGATAGCTCCACATTAAAGATATAAACGGCTTTCTTTGCACAAATGCATTGATTCAATGGATAAATGCATAATGATGCTGTGCCAGTGATGTAGACCCAGAGATAGGGGCAATTCTCTAGCTAGGAAAGGACAGCAAAGGGAAACTGCCACATGTGACTTCATAAGCTGGCAGTGTAGGAGGACAAAGGCCAGCATGAAATTTCTTGCATGAAATTTCTCCATGAAATGATGGAGACCACCAACTTGAGTTTTCCAATGGAAGTCAGAGTAATCCATGGGGTAGGACACGGCATTGCTTTTCTTGATTTCCACTTTTCAAAAATTCGGATGAAATTTCAGAACAAAAACTAAAGCACTAGCCAATCCATATCGCTTGTCATTGTTTGTAAGAGTATCTTTGAGGAACTGCTAGCTGGCTAATGATGCATCTGTTGACTAAAATGTGAGGGGAGAGAGCTCACGGGAATTCACTTGAGGATTGTGTACATGTTTTTCTTTACCAGAAGAGAGCAGTGACTACCCAGGTAGCCCACTTGGGTCAGCTGTAATAAATCAAATTCTGTTTTTCTAACAGGCTGAAATTCTTCATAAGAATTAGTTGATTATTTGCAGCTAGTAAAAGCTAGTCATTGCCAATATTTTTGTGATTGTCCCATAATACTGTGACAGAACACCACTAAGTAACATGAGGTATTTTTCATAGTAGATAAAAGGTCTAATACCAGGAGATTTCCGAAAGCCAGTTGAGACAGGCATTCAGATTCAACAGTGAGTTGGATTTTAGAAACAAGTAAAATATATTCATTAATAATTCAGAAGCAATGCAAATGAATGGTACATATTTACCAACAACCCAAAGTTTTCAGGATTAGGAGAAACTCTTAAAGGACTTAATTAAGCTTGGTAATGGGTAAACACAAAAGCACACGATGCTCAGTGGGAACAAGATGGAAGTAACGTATAATGAACAGTTTGGAGTCCTGCATTTAATGAGCTCTGAATTACCCATTCCTCTTAGGAACACAGATCCTAGCTAATATCATCATAAACAGGGCAAGGAAGATGTCAGGAAAACAAAAGCAAAATACCTAGGTCAATGAGTTTTTCACAAGATTTGCACAAAGGGGATGGAGTTTATTAACTTAGAGAGCATTGTAATAAAGTTCTCCTTGAACTGGCTTGTAGGTAAGATTGCCTTCTAATGAGCCTTCTCAGGTTCTTCTGTAACTAAAAACCTTCTCATTATGGTTGGATGCAACTCTAGCATATCACCATTCAGAAAAATGTGAAATATTCACAGCACATTGGCAAGCATGAAAAATGGTACATATATTAAAATATGCCCACTATACAACCTTATAAAATCCTTACATTTTTGTGCTCTATTGGACTCAAGGCTTATTTTTGTTAATGTTTAACGGAAAATAAGCATGTTCATTGAAGCTCCTGTGGAAACCTTCCAGATCTCACTTTCTCCCGTCCTTCCCTGCTCCCTCCTTTGATTACTAAAGAAACTGTGATCACCAGTTTCACATGCAGTAGTCTCACACTGGGCCTATGTTTCTACTACTGCTTATGTATCCAGCTATGTTATTCAGTTTCTATTTTTTTTTCAGTTCCCTAATCTTCACAGAAATGGTATCCCACTCACTCATCCCTTTTCGCTGTGCATTTTAGGTTCCACATCATAGTTTGTTCAGCATTGTATTTTATTGACCGGCTCTACTACCCACATTATCTGCCCAGATATATCACAGTCTATCTGCAGTCTTCAGATGGGTATTTACATTGTCCACAATTTATTTTCAACAACAATGCAATGAACATTCTTTCACATGTCTCTTATTTTACTAGAATCTGTCCTTAGAATTAAGCATAGTTCTATTATTGTTTAGTGTGGTCAAGTACCTTCTATAGGAACTTCACCAATTTACTTTTCCCACTGAGGGATGAGAGGACCAATTGCTCCATTAACTCTCCAATTCTTGGTGGGGTCAGATTATTTTCATCCAAGATGGATGGTGTAAAATTGGTTTTAATTTCTCAGAAGTCTCTCCCTTTCAGCCGAAATAATTCTTAGGAAAATACAGAAAACATTCATTGTTATGCTAATCTTTAAATGGAGCTGTTTTGAACTGTACAATGTGCAAAATTACCAGCAGAGAATTTCACTCTCTATCCCCTGTCTTAAAGAGAGAGGAAATTTGATTTAGGAAAAAAAAAAGTAGTTCTGGCAGAGCTAGAGAGATGACCAGTGATGTGTTGAGGGTTACAAAGCAGGCCATGGGTCATAAACATTGTCTCTTCCGATTGGCAGGGGCCTTGGTAAGGGACTGTATAGTTTGGCAGAAGAGCTGAGTCTGACAAGATGGGCTTGCTACCTGCCAACAGTGCCACTCACAAGAAAAGGTTGAGACACACATTTTCCACTGGCAGGTTGTCACATGTATCATTTGTAAACAGACAATATCTGAATATCAAAGACCTAAAATTTCCCCTGGCTGATGTGGAGTGATGGGACCCCTAACCAAAGTGCCAGTTTCCCCAGTGAAGAGACCATCTGTTGATTAGAAAAGTACTAAGCTTGTGCCTTTGTGGGATTTTTTTTATTTTTTTCTCTGCACAATGATGCCAGTAGTGTTTGCCCTCAGCTCTTATTTTCCAGTATATGACACAAAATTTCCTGTAATAACTAACACCTGACTCAGATTTCCAAATGAAAAAGTCACCATCAGAACAGACCTTTATAGGGCACAAGTCTTTCCTCAAAATCCTTCTTTCTCATGGCTTATCGAAATCACATTTTAATTCCCAAACAGAATTTTCACCTGAAGTGCCTAACATTTCAATATCCCAATTGTGTTTTACAGGAGATTCTTTTCCTCTTAACAGTATGATGGATAGGTAGTCTAGACTTTTTTCTTGCATTAGTAAGGGAATTGACTTGAGACAGAGGGTCATTATTACATAATATATCATTTGCAGAGCTAGAGCTTAAAGGATTCCTTCCAGCTCCTATCCCTACTTGGCATTTCACTCACCTGAGTGGTTACTTTGTTAAATTTTTGCTGATATGTAGTTTCAGGTAACAACCCATAACTCAGTTTTTCTGAAAGGAAAAGTTTTGGGAGGAAAGCTGGAGTGGACACTTTTTCCTTGAATATCCCTTAACAACTTGGCAAGTTTTTTTCGCCATCTTGATCAGAATTCTGCCTACTGGTCTTAAGTTACTGTCCCCACTTGATAGCATCCCACTTCTAAGTGGTGAAAGGAGAATAACACCCCCCCTCTCTGTGTGTCTGTGTGTGTGCACATGCATGTGAATTCATACTTTGTGTATCTGTGTGTGTGTGTGTGTGTACACCTGTATGTATGTATGTACATGTATAGGCCAGAGGTCAACACTGGGTATCTTCCTCAATCACAATTGACATTTCTTTGAGGCAATATCTCTCACTGAACTTGCAGCTTCCCAAATTGGCTGGATGGGCTTACCAGAAAGCCTCAGGGGTCCTCCTGTCCCCTACAGCACCAGGGTTACAGGCATGAGTCACCATACCTGGCTTTGACTTAGGTATTGAGGATTGAACTCAGGTTCCTATTCTTCCATGGCAAGCACTTTACTGAGTAAGCCATCTCTCCAGCCTTTCTTCCACTCTAGTAGCAAACACTTTATTTCTGTTCCCATTACGGATACTGAGTTACTTTTAGTGATGTCCTGTGCTGGCCTGAGGATAAATTCAGTAGAAGACGCTGGAATGAAGCCTTCGGTACCTGATGGGCAGGATTATTTCCATACGGGAAACACATCCCCATTCCCAACATATGACTTTATTTTTATTTTATTTTATGGATGCTGTAAACTGAGTCACATTTCTACAGTTCTTTGACTCATCTAGGACATCCAGATCCAAGCCTATAGCACCTTGTCTGGCACATGTGTCAACCTCTGGCATCACTATTGGGTGTCCTTTTTTTTTTTTTTTTTCCTGACCCTCGACTGCTCTTCTGATTTCCTCATTACTTTATTGTTTTTCCATATTATGGAGTGTGTACTTTTACAGCCTCTTCAAATCCTTCTAGAATAAAGTTCCCATCTCTTAGCAATGTCTCAGGTGGTTTTTATGGAGGGACTGCCAGACAGCAATGCAAATATCTGAAATGCTTCCTGATTCACCAAAGCTAAACTACGTAAGTGTGGTGTCAACTCACAGGCAGGTTTTAAATGATGGAAGCAAAACCAAGATGTAAGGTGTTCCCCATACAGGGCCTTTTCATCATGCATGTGTGAGATCATGGATTAAGAACTCTCTCCCCCTATGCCCTGTGGGACATTCACTTGTAGGACATTATCCAGTGCTACCTTAAAAGAGTGAGTGACAAAAGAAAAAAGAATTGGTGTTCACTCATCTGTAAGTATGAAATTAACTGAAGTTAGTTATTTAGGTTTTGGGGGAGGGGGGTACATGCGCGCACACGCTCGAGCACTTGAGAATATGTGCTGCGTGTGTATATTTTTCTGCAAAACTTTTTAAAGTCTTCAATATGCAAATATATTCTGTATTTCCCAGAACAGGAGCTGGAGTTTAGTTTCTTAAACTCTTTGGGCCCAAGAGCCTGGATTATGGAAATCTCCAATTCTCCTCCACTCTGCACTCTCCTAAACTCAATATCACATCTGAGATCAGAGTAGCAGAGAGACATTAAATCCTTCATTCATCTCCTCCACGCGCAGGCTTCGAGTTTCAGCTGGCTGGAGCCTGGGTGCTCCACAGTGTAGAGAACCAGTCATGCAGTATTTTGCTCACTAGTCAGAGTAGATGCCCTGGGTTTCTTGGAAGACAACCCTCTCCAGCTTGCCCCTCTTTTGATGAGATCAGCTGGGGTTGCTAGATGTGTGAAGGGGACAGGGGCTCAGAAGAGGGCTTCCCACAGAGATTCTCACTGCAGTTTATCACAAGAGCTCCTAGATCGGGCCCCAGGCCTCTTTGACATTGCTTATCCGCACTGTGGTACCCAGCAGATGTCCACCTAGCTTGATTAAGCCCCTCCCACAGGACAAAGAAGGTTTCTAGTTGAGTAGGCCCAAGAGAATCAAGGGACTAAGTCATAGTGAGAGGTTATCTCACAATGAAGGAAGGAGAATCTAGGCTTCATTTCTTTTCTTAAAACTCTAATTTATCTGTAGAGAGGAAAATGGTTGCTTAAGATTCTGTTTACAGATGGTGCAGGTATACAGAGGTTTTTCTTTTTCAAAAATAAAACTGAAGCTTTGTTACCGAAAAAGAAGTTTTGGAAAAGCAAGCCTGTTAGTTACTGTTGAGCTTATCTAGAAAGATCCAGAGGGCCTGTGAGATAAACCAAGGACCTCAATATATTTGCCCGGTGGAAATATTTTGAATAGCTTGGCTGAGATTCTTATTTTCAAAGTTTCCAAGTTGTAATCCACATGGGAGTTTCTTATCAGCTATGTACCTGTTTCTGTTCTCTCTCCCAAACTTAAATCAAGGCTTAAAAAAAAAAAACATTAAATAGATCAGGTTATGGATGTGGAAACTCCCCACCCTCTTCAGAGAAGAGGGAGACACACTTTGTTATGGAAACTCAGTGAGGTGGGATTCTGGAGCCTTCTGGGCTGAGCATCAACTCAATTGTACACTTGAGGGTCAAAGAAGCAACAGCCAGAGGAGCAACAAGTTCCTGAGTCCAGACTGCATTCTTGATCCAATGTCAAGAATTACAAAGTCAAAATTACAGGGAGGCAGGAATCTTTTCCTATGTGACCTTGTTTGTATCCAGTTCCAAAATTATGTCTACAAGGGCAGTTTTTGAACTTTCAAAATCTATCTGTCTGTCTGTCTGTGTCCTTGGAAGCAACTTTGAGGGCTGTGGGTGTATGTTAACCATCCCAGCACTAGCCCAAATCGTCCAAGGTCTGTTCTTATTCTTGGTGACAGCAGCCATTGAGCTACACAGATGCCAACTTAACTTCTGTTTTGCATGCTAAATACTAAACTCAGGCTCTTACACATTCTAGGCAGATACTCTACAAGTGAGCTGTATTCCTCAGATACCAGCCAGTTGAACATGGGACCTCATTGCCCACTGCTTTAAGGACTAGACATCACACCTGGGCTCTCACTGTCAGCTGTAGTATACATCTTGCCAGTGAATTTGAACTTAGAAAACCATCCCTGCTATGGTGCAAGACTTGCCTGGGGAGAACTAGGCAGAATGTGTCATGGCACCACACCCACTGAGCACGCAGTAATTGAAACACTACGCCAGTTGATACAAGTATATATTATGAATTACTAGGTAGAAAGAAACATCATGCAATACTCTTAAGCAGTCATTGGCTCAGGGCACAGAGATGGAAGGCCGGGTTAAGTATCAAAGCCATAGCCACTGAGTGGTTAAAAAAAAAAAAAAAGTGGTGTAACAGCAGCTGGATGAGCAAAGTAGCCCATGTTTCTATGGGCCTGCCTGCGTCAGTGTTCATAATGTCTTTCATAAGCTTCATCTAATTGATCTTCTCTGTGCCCTGTGAAGCAGCAAGGCCCATTATCCTCAATTTTATAGATGTGGAAATAGGTTTAGAGAGGTTAATTTACCCCCCATGATTCAGGAATTCAACAGCAAAACCCATAAATGTACCTGTTTTTCCCAGTTCTCAGAATGTTCCCTCCAAGGTACTAAAGCGCAGCTGAACAAAATGTTTTCATTGTCAAGTATGCTATAGTTGCATTTTGACATGTTCTTGTTCATCCGAACTTAACCTTGCTTGAGCTGCCAAATGAATGTCAGACCTGCCCAGCCTGTCCTTTAGGATTGTCACGAGGCTCATGAGAAATGAGATACATTAAATTCCTTTAGGAGTAGTGGCATTTTCTTAGCTGGCTTTCTGATGCTCTGATAAAGGCTATGGACAGAAGCAGCTTGGGGAGAAGAGGGTTCATTTGGCTTACATGTTCCAATCACAGTCCACCATTGAGGGATGATACAACAGGAACTCAAGCAGGACAGGAACTCAAGCAGAGGCCATGGCGGAAGGCTACTTACTGTCTTGCTCTTCGTGGCTTATTTAATTTGCTTTCTTATCCTACCCAGGACCACCTGCCATTCCTGCCCAGGAATGGTACCACCTACAGTGAGCCGGGCCCTCCCACATCAATCATTAAGCAAGAAAATACCTCATAGGCTAATCTGATTGAGATACTATCTTAACTGAGAGCTACCCCCCACCCCATAACACACCAAATAACTCTTTAGGGTCAAGTTGACAAACAAACAAACAGACAAACAAAAATGACAAGAACAAACATGATCAGAATAGGAGAATTTTTTTCAAAACAAAAAGGTATTGTGTCTATTTTTTTAAATATATTTTTTCCTATATCTAATTTTTGTGGCAGCTCAGAAAAATAAAGACTTCTAGATGTGCTTTATTTAATAAAATAAACATCATGAACTTGAAAACAATGTATGTTCACACCCATTGTCTCACCCCTTTATCAGTCCCCAACTCCAGTTTTCATAATAACTTTTTAATGTTAAAATATATTTTTAAATATAAGAATGAACCTTACTTGGTACCATGCGCAAAACATTTTAGTAGCATTTACTGAGTAAAAGATGGATGGCTTCATTCTGTGGGTGGTAAAGTCAGTGGTTGGTATTACAGATGTCATGTATTAAATTTTCAGAAGCACCTAGAGTTTTGGAACCTATAAGAATAAGCATCATTAGTTCTTTTGAATAACCTAGTCTACCCTTTTTTAAGACCCAAGAATAAAATGCCAGTACTAACTACTGATGGTCCAGTGTCTACTCTGTTAACTTTAACATTGGGAAAAAGAGCTGACTCTTTGGTGTAGTAATAACATGAAGGTCGATATTAACCCTAAAGTCCTACATCAAGCAGTATTCCTGTGACCTTGGAAGTTTTAACCAATTATTAATTCAAATTCATTTCATGATTGATTGCAGAGTGTTGAGTATCATACGAAGACTTATAACAGGAACTTCCTTCTTTCAAATAGCTTGTTATTTATCGAGTATCTTTTAAAAAATTGCAGTTTTGCTGATTTTCTCTATTAGAGTGTTCAAAGTCCTATCAGGTTTTGCTCTAGGTTGCCACATAGGGCCTCATTGGTGCTGAAGCCCTTTTTCATAGGGTCTAGAATGAAGAAGAGCAAATGCAGTTGTTTTATCAGCTGGCTGAAGGGTGGCAGGCCACTCAGGTACAATGTGGTAGGAGTTTTCTGCGCAGGGAAGTGGAACAGTCCTCTGGACCTCCTAGACAATGCTTATGAAATAACTTGAAAGAATAGCTTTATACCCATCACAGGTTTAATTATGTCTTCAAAAATGTAATCCAGAAGAAAATTTGCGTGAAAACTACCATAGTAGAATTTTACTTTAATAAATGGTTACAAATATACTTTTGAGACCCATTTCCCTACCTGTATTGTTTTATTAATATTTGAGTATTTTTTAATTGCTTGCAGATGATGCTTTTGGACCTGCTTGTCTTATTTACTCTTGTCCTGGAGTTACTTAACATGAAAGAACCAGCATGTGTGTGATAAGAAGGCCATCTACTTACTCTGACAATAGGATCCTCTGTCCAAAAACTTAAAAAAAATGCAATGCCCTTAATGAATAACTAACTCACTTTGTTTCCAGTCAAAATTTTCTAAGACTTAATGCATCTCTTCAATGGAATAAAGATTAGTTTCTTATTACCTGGAAATATAAAATTACCATCTGGGTTGGGTTCTGACCTGTTTTGAAGCAAACACAAAGAAACACAGGGGACATCTGAGAATTCTATCATTACTATAATATCTAAAAATGTCACCAAGCCTGCTTTCCATATGCCTCTGGCCTAATGGTGTCAAGTCGAGAGGACATCATTACAATAAAGACTGACATATATGTTTTCAGCAATATAATAAGTAGAAACGAGTAGTTGTCTAGGCAGTGTTGGTGAGCAACATGCTCCTGAATAGTAGACAAAAATCCTGCTAAAACTAAATAGTACAGTAGAAAGGGAGGATGTTGGGAGAACACTGCCAAACTCTAGGCCCTAAAAATGACTGAAGAGATGAGGAAGCGAGAAACAGAGAAATAGGGTTGTGGAAAGTAAAAAAAGAAAGATTAGGAAACAAGGGGAAGGAATATATGAAGAAATTTAGACCCAATGATGAAAGAAGAAGAGAAGAGGAAATGAGAGAAAGGAGGGAGGGAGGGAGAGAGAGAGAGAGAGAGAGAGAGAGAGAGAGAGAGAGAGAGAGAGAGAGAGAGAGAGAGAGAGATTAGGAAAGCTCATCCTCCTAGAGAACAGCAAACTACAGTTCACATCTCGCCAACTGTCTGCCTTTGTAACTGAAGTTGGTGGGACACAAAGAAGCACACTGAGCTACACACTGTAGCCTCTTTCAAAATAAGTTACAGAATGAAGTAATTGTGGTGGTGTGGGTACAGTCTGTGGAGCTAAACCGTTTCTTATCTGACTCTTCCACAAGGACCACCATCTAATCCTGAGTTGAGTACGTGCTAGAACTACCTAAAGTGATTGTGAACACAGACTGCAGAACCCGGCCCCCAGATTTCCTGATTAACCCTAAGTAGAACTTCTGAGTTGGGAGCAGAGCTACTAATGTCTCTCCTTTCCTTGTTTGTGGGAATTGATCCCAGGATATCTTAGGTGTGAGAAGCAGGTGTCCTATCACCACGCTGCACTCCAGTCTCTGAAACATCCATTTCTAGAAAGGTCCCAGGTGATGCTGCTCATGCTGTAGTCCACACACTGCTTGTCTCATAAACGAGGCTCTGAATGAGGATTTTTTTGTAGCAGGAAAGGAAAAGAAAACTTGGTCTTTCCGGTCAGTAAACATAGATGTATGGGCTGACATCACTACACAAATTACGTGCTGCTAAAACTCTTAGATCTGAATCTTTGAGTTTGATTCAACCCCCAAGACAACTTTGAGATGAGTTGAAGTTATAATCAGACCGTGTCAGTAATGTGGACTTCATCCATTTTAAGGAAATAACTCTCCCATCCATGGTTGGTCACTCACTGTCATGGTTGGTCATTCACTATCTTAACCAAGTGCTACAGGAAGACTGAGTCACTGGTGACTTGGCATTTTCATCACTGCCCTCCTTTCTCCACTTCCAGCCTGGGTTAGGGACAGATTTGCCCTTCCACAGCTTTTCTCCCAATGATGGACTTAGGCATTCTTCTGAGTGTGGAATCTTTGGGTATCTTGATACCAAGGGTTTTATCCTGCCGGAGACCCTGAGATCTGAGTTTACCTGCTAATTTGCTTCAGTTTGGTTGGCATAGTCATGGCCTTCCTCCGTGTGTTTCTTTAAGCCTGAGCTCTGGTTGAGGACAGGGTCATTAAATTGTTAGGATAAACTATGCATGCTTCCTAGAAGTTTTGTGAAAGATGGGGAGCTATTTCTTTTTCCTTTACCCTGGTATTTAGGGATATAAAAGGAAACATTATTTTAGAATCTGAACACTACAGAGACACCTTTAGAGCAGAAGAAGTTCAAGTTAAAATTAGCCACTCTTTAGAGCTTGTGGCTGTTTGTTGCTGTGTGGCTCTGAGGAGTTACTTCCTTGAACAGATAACCGAGATGGGTGGAAGACAGAAAAATCCATTTCCGTTTTCACAAGAAAGCAACAAGAGTTTAATTCTACTTGATTCTTATTTGTTAGCCTTAGAGAAGTTCCATGTTCTGTGAAAAGTTGATACGTAAGAGAAAAGAAATTATGGCTGTGAAGTAAGGACGAGTGGCAAAATGCATGATGCACGCCTAGCACAGTACGCAGGACCCAGGACATGCTCAGTACAGCAGCAATACTGCTTCTGAAGCAGCCCCTCCCCACCTTGGTGAGTGCACGGACCTTAGTTCAAAGATGAAGGCCAAGCATGTACTGCAGGCAACACACACCCTGTGAGACACTTGGTTCCACTATGACAGCTTAAATATCACTTATCAGAAGTCTGGGCACAGGGTTGTCATCTCTACTTTTGATACTTGGGAACTTATTTTTAAAGAAAGCCTGAAATAAGTTTTCCTATGAAGTTGGTTCATCCTTTTTATGACATTGAAGGCTTTTGTGAATTTATATTCTTTCAAATTCTTCTCAAACAAATTTGCAAGTTAAAATCAGCTCCAGGAAAGGTAAATTCGGATGCAAAGCATCCTTCTCCCCACAGCATCTTCCCCCATTTCCCCTCTTCAGTTTGTAGGATGGATTTTGTGTACCTTTGCTGATCATAGCACTGCCCCTTTCAACCACCCTATCATACTGGTAAGTGGTACAAACAGATGGAGCCTGCTGGTCATGTTTCTACTACCATTAATTTACTTCCTTTCGGCTTCTTTTGTAAAATTTATTATATTTTATGTGCATAGGTGTTATGTCTGCATGCATAAGTCTGTGTACCACATGAACAGTGCCCACAGAGACTAAAAGAGGGCATTGAATGCCATGTAACTGGAGTTGCAGGCACTTGAGAATCTCCATGTGGGTGCTGGTTCTTGCTCCCAGGTCCTCTGGAAGAACAGCCAGTGCTCTTAACCACTGAGCCATCTCTCCAATCACTAATGCCCCCTTCAAATCAGTGTTTTTTGTGTGCTTTAGATAGAATGGGAACACACACATTGGCAGAATCATACTCTGAATGAGCAACTACCTCTGGGATTTGTGTAAGAAGATGACAATTAATGGTGAACTTGCACTGTAGGCGTGTGAAGGTCTTGCACTAATTTCACTGAGGCAGACGTTCATTATAGAGAGAATGGTGAGAAAGAATAAGAGCCAACTTGACTGTTCCCTTGTATCTGGTTCCCCGAGGAAGACACAGATGGGAATTGTTGGTTCACTTTAGTTTACACTTGGGTTTAGTCGAAGGAGTCTTTCTTGTGTCAGCAACTGGGCCTGCTTACACAGTGCTGGTGGGTAGTTGTGTGGGTTTAAGTGCTCTCGAAGGTCTTCCAAATTTCAAAGCTTTCAAAACTACTGGTATTATTTTTGAAAAACATTGGTGTTTGCTTCTGCATTATGTCTTTATGTGTACTATAATAAATAATTGTCAGCGGAGTTGCTTAAAAATAATAGAAATGTAGTACTTTACAGTTCTGGAGATCTGAAGCCCAGAACGGAATCTCAGTATGCTCCAGATCAAGGTGTGAACAGGCTCTCGTGTCTCTCAGTTTGTCTGTGGGGGAATTGGCTTTCTGGTCTTTTCTGACATCTATAGGCAGCTCATCCCTAGACTCTCCATCTTCAAAGTCAATAACACAGCTTCTCCAAAAATCTTTCTTACCCTCTTGCTTTTCTTCCGGCCAACTTTTCTTTGCCCCCTTCTGCTGTTTCCAGTTCTTTCTTTCCTCTGGTCTGTCTTTAGGTTATTTTTTAAATTTTAAACTTTTTATTTATTTTATATACCAACCACAGTTCCCCTTCTCTCCCCACCTCCCTCACAACCCTCCCCATTCATTACTCAGAAAGAGTGAGGCCTCCCATGGGGTATCAAAAATCCTGGCACATTCAGTTAAGGCCGGACCAAGCCCTTCCCCACTGCATCAGGGTTGAGCAAGACATCCCACCAGAGGGAATGCCATTTAAGTCATATTTCTGCAATCATATTCTCAGCTCTTATATTAATGCATGGCCATGGTGACCTCACCATGAAGTTTGTTCTTACTCTTTAAAATGAAAACAGGCTTGCACTGACACCCCTTTAAAACAGATTCATGAGAAAATTAAGATTTTTTTTCAGTCTCCAGTTTGGAATTTCCCTTACAGTTATAAATTCTGTCTTCTTTTTTTTGAAGTTCATTGTCTCCTGCCTTTTCCCACAGGAGAAATTTAGCATTTTAATATCAAGCCTAACTGAGAAAGGACTTGTATTCTACAGCTGGCCAACTGCCTTGCCAGCCAGCACATTTTTTAAAGCAGTTGTTAAAACCAACCCATCACCATTGCAGCTCATGGCTAATTTGGGGGTGGAGGGAATCTGCATATTCATTCATGTCACTTTTTGTTTTTATTACTTTACAGAGGACTAGGTTTCATTATGACATTTCTTAGCATCTGCAGAGTTGGTTGCATCTGTATTCATTTGATTATAAAACTGGACTTATGTATTGTGGGAAAGCTAATGTTCAGTTGGAAAGAAGAAAGAAATTCACATGAAATATATCACCCAAATTTAAAATGCCATAATTTTTGTCCAATATGTAAATGATTATGTATTTTAAAGGACTTTGCATATTCTGTTTGTACTACCTTAAAGTATGTAGTTTTCTTATCTGTTCCCTCTGGAATACATTATAAACTTTCCCTATTTGATTTGGTATGCTCAATAGTTAATCTTTTTTCATATGGATATACAGAGCACGTGTTTTTGGTTTCTTTGTTTTTTTGTTTGTTTGTTTTGTTTTGTTTTTTGAGACAGGGTTTCTGTGTGTTACAGCTCTGGCTGTCCTGGAACCCTGTAGACCAGGTTGGCCTCAAACTCACAGAAATCAGCCTGCCTCTGCCTCTGGAGTGCTGGGATTAAAAGCATGCATCACCACCACCCAGCACGTGTTCTTGAAGTTACCTTCAAGTATTATTTTAGAGCAGCTGGAGTGACTCAGTGGTTAAAAACACTTGCTGTTCTTTGAGAAGAGCTGAGTTGGGCTCCCAGCACCCACCCACCTTGGGTGGCTCACCACTGCCTGTATCTCCAGCTCCCGATGCCCTCTTCTGGCTTCTGCATGTCCCTGCATCCATATGCACATACTCACACATGCAAGCATACTCATACACATAACTAAAAACAATGGAACAAATGTTCTATAGAAAAGTGTTTCTTTAGCATGAACTCTAATTAGAATAGCCCATAGGACAACGAGCATTTTTAAGTCCTTTGATTCATTTTAAGACATCTAGATAAAAATCAAGTTAAATTTAAAAAACAAACAAAACAAAACTCCAAAACCAGTGTTATTTGCTAAGGTGGGTCTAATTTTGAGGCCCCAGACAGTCTTACCCAAAAGGTAATTTTACAAAATGCATCTGTTACTATTCTTCTTTTCCTCCCCAGGAATATAGGATATAATTTTTATTTTTTAATTTCAGGTTACCTTGCCCCTCGAAACCTGCCAAGTGCTGGATTCTTCCCATTCCTACAAACCCTCCTCTGTGACACAGACTCCAAATGCAAAGACACACCCTATGGGCCGAGGGATCTGCTCCGTAGAAAGGGCATTGATGAGACGCTGTTTAAAGACAGGTACGGGACTTCTTAAGCATGTTGAGTATTTCTGAAAGATCAATTTTGTTTCCTTATGACATAAATAGTGTATCTGTCCTAGAAATATGTGTAAGTTTATCTCCTACGTGAATGGATGAGATGGTGAAAGATGAGTGAGTATAAGTTGAAGTTCCATCATTATTAAAGGTTGAATATGGTATACTTACTTTGAATCAGTTAGTTACTCAAATTTTCCCTTTTAAGATGAAACCTCAGGCAGCTCTACTTTTCTTTCCTCAAAGATTCTTTGTTCCTTCTTCCATGTCAGTGACATCTTGTCCTAAGACTCAATCACAGGTATAAAGCAAATAGCAGGGAACTCATCTCCGGGAAGAACACACGTTTATATTACCAGATGTGGTCCTTGCAGTTATAATGAAAACCAGGAGTGCAAATGAGAAAGCTGAAGATCTCAAAGTGCAAAGTAATAATGTTGAGAGTATAGTAATTAAACAGTAACCTTTAAATGGGGTTAATCCCTGCTCTGTTTTATGATGTGAGAAGCAGCTGAAGAATGAAGATAGACAATAGAGACCTTTTATAGCGTTATCATTTATAACCTAAGGTTTTCTTCCTGGAAATCCAATCTTAAAGAGATGCCCAGGAGCCTACCTGTCAATAGAACTGCGAATAATATTATAATTTTGAATCAACTGCAAGATAACACTGTTACAGATTTTTTTAAAAAAATATTCACTGAAGTAAATATTACAGATATCTGGTTCTTAAACTTGAGTATTAAATTCCTTGGCACATAGCACAGTTTCTCCTTTAATGCTATCGACATGATTTTGGCCATTCTATAACATGACTGATAATTTTAGAAAGATCAGTCTTTTAGCATAAACTGTAAATATGAGAATTTTCATGAGAAACTACATGGAACATACAATTGTTGTGTTGGGTAGGTAATTCTCACTGGTTTTGTTGATGTAGAAAGTTAATTGGGTTTGGTGCTTAGAACAACTCTATTCTCACTTGTTTATTAATTTATTCAACAAATAATGGTGATGATACTTCCCCTGGCTGGACCCCATTTCAAGTGATGCAGAGGTAGAGAAGACAAAATCCTTTTGTTCCTTGCATTCCAATGCATAGGAGAAGCAAATGGTGGACAATTAAATAGTGACTAGCATTAGCTTAAAAATAAGTATGTCAGCAAGAACATAAAGTAGGTGAAAAGGAGAAGTTGAGAGGTAGGAATTGACTCACATAACAAGAGAAGGCCTCTGCTAGGAAGTGCCATTTGGGTTGAGATCAACAAGTGCAAGGTAGTGTTTCAAGAGCCACAGCAAGTGATGCTGAGGTGGGGAAAGCAAGGCCATTTAGAAGAGAAGAAAGACAACCTGTAAGCTGGAGCACTGCAGGGGATGGTGAAAGGGTTGAGTGACATACCAATTGGTCATGTCTGCTGTTTAAAATAGTATTCTGACCTCCAGGTCATTTATCTACTTCACTGCATATTGCTGTACATTTAGTATTTTTCTGAACTACCAATTAATTGGAGCTTAATTTAGGAAGTTATGTACAATAATAAAATTGTATTAATGATTTTTCTCAGCATGCTATTAACTTTTATGTTTTATAAATCCATGCAATGAAACCGGCACCTGGTTACTGAGTAAACTCCTAAATTGCTTCCCTCTGGTGAAGGAAGACTCACCAGCAAAGCCTCATTAAAACACCAAACAGTCTCACTCTTCTGTTCTCAGAGTGAGGAAAGAAATGACACCTTTGGTGCTGTCAAAGGGGGCCCACGATGTTGCCTTTAATAGATGCTCTTCTGAAAGCTATAATCACACTGCAGTCACTGCTGCTTGGCCAGTGGCCTAGTGTTTTGATGTGATTTTGATTTTGGCACTAGTCTTCTATTATTAAATTCATACTCCTCCAGGCATTAGCTACACAATGAAAGGAAACCCTCCAACAACAACAATCCCAACAACAACAACAACAACAACATCATAGATGCTGAACTTAGTATCAGCTGTAAGAAGCTGTCAGGCAAAAGAGATGGTTGCATTTATTGTTTCCTGCACTCTAGCACAATGGATAGCTTGACATCACAGATCTTATCCATGTACATCCTCCCTGTGCAGTATCTAAGAATACATCACACAGTGGGAACCCTTGACCCAGGGCCATTGCTCACACAGTCAGTGAAGGGCAGAGATCACCCCCTCAGAGCTCACAGGGTCATTATTTGGAGAAGTGATTCAGCATTCCTGGGGACTCTGGGGAGGAGAGATCTGCCTGTAGAGAGTCTACCACTGTGGCAGATCATACTTTTCCACGACCTACAGCTTGTGAATTCGTGTCCTTGATCCTACTGGAAAAAATAGTTAATGCAATTTATTCAGGTGTGTATTAGAAATTATAACTGAGTTTTGAAATGAGTCTGAAGACACAGGATATGTAAGAAAAGGACATTAAAACACATAGCAGTCCCCGTTTGACTGTTGAGATGAAATAGAATGTATAGTTCTTATGTTGTTTTAATTTCAAATTATAGCCATTTTAAGTGGAATCAGTGTTTAAAAAAAGTTAAAATTCACTTCTCTAAGAACAAACTGGATGCATTAGATGTCATGTAGGCCAGTTATTCATCCAGATTGAATGCAGTGATAGCACAAAATGTGTTCCAGACAGTGTAAGTTGCTGCAGATGCAGAAATGAATTGTGCACATTTCATACTCAACAAGAATTTTGAACCTAGGAGGAAAGAGGCAGTGAGACAAAATAACAGTCAAATGATCACATAATGCAGTGAATGTGAAGAATAGTTGTTCTCAGCACTCACTATACCCAGAACATTAGCCATAAATGGTGACTAGTCACACAGCTTCCTTAAAACATTGTGCCTGAAGAATATGGATATTGTTGTTGAATGTATCATCAGAGTGGAAGTAGATTTTGGTAGGGAGATGCCAGGAGAGTTCTTCCAGGAACCTTGGAGGATGTATTATCAAGCACTGTGGATGCAGCTCAGCTCTTGCCTAGCATGTGCCAAGGCTCTTGGCTCGAGCCTTAATACCACACACACACACACACACACACACACACACACACACACACACACTAGACAGAGGCAAGGGTTATCCATTACAGAGAGATAGGAAAATTGCTTTACTTTTGACTGTGATTTTCATGAATTTTCTCACAGTGTTGCCAAATGAATTCATCTATTTTGTGTCTAGGTAGAACTATCTGAATGTTGTCACTGTAAAGACATTGATGCTACTTTCTTCTCTCTATTACCCATGCTTCAGCCCTCCTCTATCTTTAACACATTTCTTAATCCACTCAACATAGGACCTTAAAAACTTTTAGGCGTATACTTATTCTAGTGACATATTATAAATCCAAAGTCTAACCTAGGTCAGGTCAGATTTATGAATTTATAAATCTTGATCGTAACTGGCTGACCTAGAAGAGAAAGGTTTCAAAGTGCAAGCCAGATTATACCTGAAGTGTGAGTGACCCTTGAAGACTGATGGTCAAAATGAAATCAGAGAGATAATTAAAACAATTAAATTTTTTCTGTGAATGACTTCTGCTCATGGATAGCCAGGAAGGGCCACTGCATCAAGTAACTGTGAATAACTCCATAGCTGTCTTGAGTCCTTGTCTGTAGTTAACTCAGTGATGAATGGCAGGTGGAACGGGGATCAGAAGCAGGTTCAAAGCACATTTTCCTTCCAGATGTCACTACATATGATTATGATTCTGAGGAAAACATGAAAAATACTTATAAAATCTTAACTAACCCTTAGATATAAAAATAGAAAGTAGGAATCTTCTTCCCAGGATGGGCCATATGTCTCTTTCCTAGTAGGAGTGCTTTTTATAGACAGACTTCACCACAGCACACAGACTTTACCTATCCAGGTAGTCGTTCCCTCTCCCAGGAAAACACTGACATCCGGTATAAGCGCAGGCATCCTATTATGCTGATATCTATATCTATATCTACTTCTGTATCTATATCTATATCTATATGACATTTCCCAAATGTAGCTGTTGGTAGACATGTCTGAGAAGTCAAATCTATTCTAAGTTTTCATCATAACGGAGTGGAATTTTTAATACAAAATATCTCTCTTATTGAGCACTACTCTAAAGACACCTCCATAAATGCCACAGAAGCAAAGTCCTCATCTCTGGCAAGCTAGAAGAAAAATCCTCAACCAACTCTGTGGTATTTGTACACATTAAAGAATGCTACAGACCACTTGCTAATGTGAGCCAGGCATTCTTGGCTCACTTCCAAGGGTGGATTTTCTCAAATCAGATTCCCTATGTGTCAAATTCAGAGGTCATCTACATTTTGCATAATGCTTTCATATACTCCCAGAGATATCCAATATGAGATAGATTTTCAGCGAGTTCATTACACCTATTCAGAGCTCCTGAATAGGAACTTTAAGTCTCTTAGGTTGGTTCTAGGGAGTGTAAATGAGGATGAGCAATCCATGAGTAATCACATTTAGTTGTCACAGTCTCCTGAAGCATTTTGCAGCTTTGACACAGCTGATACTTGGGACAGATAATTCATTGTTGTGCTGTGTGCCTCTGCCTACTAGGCACCAAGTGCATCCTGTCTGCAGCTGTGACAATTGACTATGTCTCCAGTCACTGTATTGTTAAATACCCTCTGAGGGAGGCAAGAAAAGGCATTCTTGGATGAGAGCCAGTGGGGTAGTGAAACAGTGAAGGAAATATCAGGTAACAAGGGCTGAGATTAAGGTTATGAATCTAAGGGCCATGTGCTGCAAACGTGGCCAATGATAGTTCCAACCAATATGGCTCAGTCATATTTTAGTAATCATCCCCTATCCATGTCCTTGCCTAACTCCTCCCATGAATATATCAAAACTCTTGATTTTTTCTATTTGACTTTCCCATTGTGATTATCCAGAACAGACGTTTAATAAATGTTCTTGAGCTAATAATGAGTATGGCTAGTGAGGGGTGTGATTATGTGTCTATGTCTGTGATGCCACGGCTGGGTATTTCCTTCTCCAGTGATGCCTGCAGACTTGGATGCCTATGATGAGAGTCCCACAGATACTCACTTCGCCCGTTGCAAGTTAGTTCATGTGCCTAATATGCAAAGGAGGGAAACAGTGTCTGAATTCTTGTAGGAAGAAACAGAATCAGAATTTCTAGAGTTCCCTCTACTGCCAATGTACTTGGTTTACATCCCAGTAACACTGTCTCTTTGTTTAATCAGCCGCCAGATCAGATAGTTCAGTGCTGGTGGACTGCCTTAGACCCTAGAATGTAGAGGTGAATGAGATATGGTGCTTTCTCCCTACTATCCAAGACGTCATAACCTAAAATGGAGAAGTTGCCGTATATAAATCTGCACAACTCAGTGACGTGAAGTCACATAAAGGGCAGCTTTTCTCTCCTGACACTCTAATCAAGTGCATTAGAAAGCTCAGAACTCCACCAACTCTGGAAGACTGGCTTTGTTTTTGCCCCCTTTAGTGGTTTGTTAGAGGATTAATAAGATTACCTTGTTTGACAAAAGTTATATTTCGACTTACAGTCTCGATATGAAAGAATATTTGGGAGATTTCTCCAGAGGATGAACAGCAAGGTACATATGTTATTCCAATTCCACATTCCCACAGCACAGCTTCACCAAGGAGGTGGGCAGGTGTTCACTTCCTGATCTAGGGGATATCCTCCTAGAACCGGAACCTCCTCAGCTCCTTGTCTGGAATCTTCACTTGGCTGTTGGCTGGGAAGGAAAGGTGCTGTCCTCTTGGCAGAAGTAGTGTCAGGGCTGTTATCTGATAGGAGAAGGTGGGTAGCCTGGCTCTGTGAGGCAGAAGTAGCCTTGCTTCCCCAAGACTATGATTTCTTGGCTGCCCACTTTCTTTTCCCTTTCCCCTCTTATTTATTCAGTATATTGTTCCTTGCCTCTTCATTGTTATTTTGATCTCCTTCATTCTCTTTGGATTCTTTCCACAGTCCCTGGTCCTTAAAATTTTTATGAAGGCCTCTCTCTCTCTCTCTCTCTCTCTCTCTCTCTCTCTCTCTCTCTCTCTCAAATATGTGTTCATACTCAGTGATTTTCCTTGTAGAGTTACAAGCTGGACTGGAAAAAAATGTCAAGGAAAAAAGTAAACCCAACTTTCTCCAACTTTCTAACACTTCTTTTTTTGAGAGAGAGAAGGAAAAGGTTCAGGTCAGTTCTTATTTTCATCTGAATGGCTTTTCCATCCAAATAGCATAAGGAATGTAAAAAGATTTAGGGGAATATAGGCATGGTCATGAATAATTCAAATATACATTAAGAATGCAGAACTTTTGGAGCAACCACTACATTTTAAGGAGAATATTGGAAAAACACTGGGGAATAGAAACAAATGTTACCTCCTCTCATCATTTTTATAAAAAGAAGCCACCAAAACAAGAACCACCGCTGAACGAATGTTCCCAATTATGAATTGCTAAGATCTGCTTTATGTAACAGGAGTCTGGATGAAACTCAGTTATAAGTGGAATTTCTTGCCATCTTTATATGTCTTAATTATGCTTTCCCAGAAACAACTACACAAAATTCACCAACTTCGTAGAATTCTGAAAATTATTTCAATCCAGGTATTCTGCTTGTGGAATAGACAAATCTATTTTAGGTGCTTATTTTAGTTGTATCCAATTTTCAAGATAATATAATTATTTCCACCTTGGGGACTGGGGATACAGCTCACTGGCCAAATGCTGGCCTTGTGTGCATGAAGCCTGAAGTCCAATCCTCACTACTGAAAAAATGGAAGAAAATGTTTTGTTGTTGTTGTTGTTTTTGCATCTTAGTACTAGTCATCAATGTAGGGAATGAATTTTTTAATGATGGTTACTAAATTTGAGAAAATTCAATATTTTCTTCCAAAGCTAGTATGATGATATGGCATGAGAATCTCTGGCTCCAGAATGCTGTTGTCACATTTGGTGGCTTAGTGTTTTCCCTTTACACCTGGTTCCACCTATAATGACATCAATCACAGTATGTTCCTGACACCTACTAGATCTTATTAAATGGTTATTCTTTTCTTTTTCCTTGAATCTGGCTGTCAATACTATTCTACTTTGAATCACAATGCCATTTTTAATTAAATGCAGCAATCTTTTTTTAATTGCTGACAAACAAGCAGGTCTTGTTTTCCATCTTCAAAACAAAACTCCTGTACTTAGCATCTGTCAGTTTTGAAATAGGAAAAAAAATGCTGTAAGTACTTTTAGTGTTTACTTGCATGGCTTTATTCAAGCAAGTTCCTTTTATAAGATTAGAATAACGAGGACTACTTTAAAATCTCATCTAGACCATTATCACTGAACAAAAGTTTACCTGGCAGGAAACCTTATGCGTTCATTGGTGCATTGACTAGGTGAATCCATCTTTTAAAATCCGAGGAAATAGGTGAAAAATTTGTAAGTCCTTGGAGCTCCTGAACCTTCTGCATAATTCATTGCTTTAGTTAACTGAAATTAATGTGGACAAAGTTAGAAGTTCTTGCTTTTTCTTCCTCTAGTGAAATTCTGAAAAAGTCATCCAACCTGGAGAGGGACAGCAATTTATCACTCCAGAGCACCCAAGTTCCAGGAAGAAGTCACACATCACTGGGTAAGGCAGCTCTCTCCCGCTAGGCTTAGAATAGACCTTTGGAACAAGAGCAAAGAGCTAATCTTTAAAAGGTTTATACTTCCAATTTTCAAATAAAGATGGGATGCTTAGATTGCCCTAAGGGATCCCAGGACTCCCCATGGCTGCCTGTGTATGGCAGTAGAATTATGCAAACTTCTTCAGAGTGACTAGAAATTAAGTATTTCCTGAGATGCTCTATAGGAAGAAAAGTCTAGATGTTGACAATTGCCCCACATCCCAGAATTGATCTGGGCTTTGGCTGCAAGATAAACAGACTGGGGAGGACAGAATTTCCAGTAACAAAAATTATTGTCTTCAGAGATTTGTCCAAACTTTCCATTTAACAGGTGAAGATATGAAGCCCAGTGAGCTTAAGCAAAAAGGTCATAAAGAAACAGGCATCTGATGCCTGTTGGCCAGTGCTCTTTGGGCCCTGTGCTTTTCTCTCCTCCTTAACGCCTGCTTTCAAAGTCTTCAGCTTCACCATGCTTCACATAAGGCCAGAACCGTTCAAATCTTTGTGTGTCTCAAACACAGATTTCTAAGTTTTTACATATGTGATGCTGGTTCCTTAAAGAAACACTGATTTGAACCATCAAACCATAGGACTGTTTCACATTTATTTGACAAACATGGATTAGGTGCATGTTATTTTGCACTCAGTGACTTAGAGATTGGTCACGAATTAAGGAACAGAACTAATTTGCTTGCATGTTGAAATTTGATTGCTCCTTTGGGGAAAAGAAGGAGTGTATTTATTTAAGTACTTAAAAAATTTCAATTTTATTTAAATTTATATATAAATAATTACATAAAATTTAAATATTTGATTATCTAAAAACTATGATGGTAAGTAACATTGCAATACGAGTTGTTAAACCAAATGAAGAAGTGCACGGTTGATCTCATAGGAACATGCTGGACAGTGTTCTTTGGTGTTAATGTTATTATGAGTGATGTGTGGACATTTGGTTGAGTAGGTTAAGGCACAGCAGAAATAAGCTCACAGTCTCACACTCCAGTAAGCTCTGCTTTAGTGCTCAGTAGCTATAGATTATACTTCTCCTCATGATTAGTTATCTCATAAATAGATTGCTTGAGTCTAGAAGAATCAGATGGTAAATTCTTTAGCCCTATAAGCACTAAAATAAAGCCCCTACTGAAATACATTACTGGTATCTTTAAAGGGTGAGATTTTCTGTCATGAGGATAGCAAATACTTGTGCCCAAAATTTATAAAAATCAACATATTTGCTATCAATGGTATAGATAGGATTTATATTTCTAGTTAATTAATTCTCAGGAACCCACACTACATTATAAGTAGTTTTAGACAAGGCCACTTTGGGAACTTTTTAATTAGAAAATGTTGTAGTCTAAACTAATCGCTTCATCCCATTTATTTGATCTAAAATATCATTCAGAAACCACTTTGGGGAGGAGGGATTTATGGTCCTAAGAAGATTTCCGTGTCCCAGTAGGGTAATTAAAAAGAAAGACCATTATCACCCGATGTGCACCAACCGATCCCTGGCACAGATGTTGGAGACAATGGATCAATGGAGCTGGTCAGAGCACCTCAATCCTCGAAGCCCGCACAGAAATGATTCCATTTATTGGGCAATAATACTGGTGATGAAGTTTAATGACAGAAACCGGAGTGAATGCACATGGCATCAAAATGATTGGGGGAAGAAAAATAAGAACAGACTAAAGCCATGACAATTTTACATGGGAAGAAAACCCTACAAAACCTGCCATTTGCCAGGATGAAATGTTTATGGGATGGCATGCATGAGCACATTCTTGCTGTGGGCCACATGAGGTTACAGAGCACAGCTATGAAATCTTATGTGACTGTGCCCATTTACAAGCACGTGTTTATGTGTATTTTTAAAATTCTAATATACTCTTCTGTCACAGCCACATTACCTCCTAGACCAAGCTCTGATTTGGAAGGAATGGGCCCAGAAATTTTCAACGGCAGCCAAGTGCTCACACGATTCCTTGATTTGGAAAAGGTAACTTCCTTTAGTTTTGCAATGGTCAGATAATGAAGAATTTGAACAAATATATTTTGCATTGATGGAGGGATCTCCCAAACAGGAAGCTGTTTGCAGTACTTTCCCAATTTAAATACCATCTCAGGAAGGATCTTTCTTGGGCCCTTTTCAATCAGAGTTTCATTTTAAGACGCTACAAATTCCTTAAGGTCTTAAGCATTTATTTACTGCCCTGGTAAGTCCCTTAATTAAACTTACCGTCTTCACTTACTAAGAAATAATGTAGTATTTTATGTGATCTTTCAATTTTATGAAGCAAGGAAGTAAAAAGTGAAGCTATAACATTCTTTGCTCTCGATGCCTCATCCACACTAATACCTTTGGACAAATTAGAGCTATGGAAATCTCTCCCCTAAGTAGGAATATCTTTTTCCTTAGCATGTTTTAGAGAGCTTACCTATGGAGTTTTCTGTTTCCCCAAGATCATGCACTTTATGATTCCTCCGACTGAAAGATAATAAACACAATTTTATAAGAGATGTGAGCTTGCGGCCTGTAAGCACTCTCTCTCTTTTCTTTGTGTGTGTATGTATGTATATGTGGAAATTATGTTTGAATAACTTTAAAGAACAACAGTTACTCTGTAGCTAACTACACTCTCATCACTTGCTGTCTTTCAGCCACCCTAGCTCATATAGTCAAGCTATCATGGTTTAAATATGGCTGGCCTCCATTATCCTGCTTTTTCCTCCCCATGTTCTCTCTCTCCCCTCCCCATCTCTCACACACATACTTTATCTAGGTAGCAGATATTTCTTCCATCTGAATTGTAAGACATTCCTCTGGTATTTATCCCCATTCCAGTAAACCTAGCCACTTCTGTTTACTGTGATCTTATTACTGATCCTTGAGTTTCCATTGTGTGCAACAGAGACATCTTATTAAACTGACTCAGGTCTTATTAAGGCAAGTCATATAAATAAACAAAAAAGATGGACCAAAAATGGTTGCCATGAAAAGATACCCAAATCAACAGGACAATGCTGACTCTGCCTGTGCTATTGGTGGTAGAACACTTTCTTACTCTGTATAATCTAGACATTGAAAGTTGATATTCTGTCACATTTGGGGCTTCCAGGGATCCCTTGGTCCTGGAAGTTCCTCAACATTCCCATTTAATTCCAGTCTAAATCCTCCTCTCACAGGGTCTGTGTGCACACAAGGAAAACCTTCTCTGTCTACTCTACTTTCTTTTCTCTTCCTGGAAAGAGTTTGCATTGGATCAGACAATTCCTAGAATGCATAGACTAGAAACACTGTTCTCAAAATTGCCACTTTACTTGTATTAGAAGTCCCAAATTCTCTTTCTCATGTGGAATGGGATTTTAGAGTTTGGTAAGCCATCACAAAGTCACATATTCTAGAGATAAAAGCCCCAAGTGAATTTTGTATGTGTGGATACATATTTTTAGAGTAGTTGGAATGAGGCAGGGATCTAAGAATTAGGATGACGTATCAATGCCTGTGTCAGCAGTCTCCCTCATTCCTTTCTTTCTCTCTGCTACTTTCTGCAACGCTTGCAGGAATGAGGAGAGAAATCACTCCAGAGTGAGTTTATGTGTAACGTTAGATCAAATCTGTGAATGAATGACCAGAAATCCCAGCATTTACAGTGCCTCCTAGATAAATGCATCCTGTCTTGTTCCATTATACGTATAAGTTGTGTTGCTGGAAAGCAGAGTGTAAATTTTGTGATGGAAACCTAAGAGGAGAATGGAGTTGGCCTTTACCTCATAAGGTTATATGAGTTAGCTTCTGGAAGGAACCCCTTGAGTATTACAACTAAATGTAGTTAATGTGGTAAATACACAAACTATTATGGTGATCAATATTATGACTGACAGAGTGATTCATTCACAATGTCTCTGTGCTATGCAATACACTGGCCTTTTACAATGATTCCACTATGAAAATTATTTCCCATTACTGTTGTTGTAATTATCTTGACTTATCTGTTTAAAAAGCATTTTTATATATTTCCTTTTTTAGCTTTCTGTACTTGAGACTTAAAGGAAACAATCCATCTCTCCACTTTTGTAAACAAGCGCAATTGGTCCTAAGAGTAAGAACCCCTCCCCCCTTTTTGAGGTCTTCCAAAGATTATGACTAATTTTACATGAAACCACACAGAGTTAAGACACTTGAGCTTCTGATGCTCAAGGCCCAGGAAAAATGAATATGATTTTGATTCAGAAAGATTTTTTGTCAGAAACCATTTGGCACTTTCAGGTCCTCTGGCCAGAGATAAGCCGGTTCTGTTACACAAATCAAATGTGAACCATTTATCAAAACCATGACATGAATTTATATCTTCATGTATGTTCTTCCTCCACAACTCCACACAGATACATTTGCATGTTTCATTGTTATTTTAAATATTGTTTTAAATATACCTGTTTAGAAGATAGGCCAGTTACCTTGAAGATGAAAATCTCTTCCTATTTATATTTTCTAATACCACTTCTCTGTTCTCCCACATACTTTTAGCTGTTGAAGCAAAATTCAACTCCAGAGGAGATACGAAGAGAGCTGTGTGAGAGCTACCCGGGGTACACTGCAGAATACGCCTTCTCTTGGCTCACTCTAGGGAAAAATGTGTTTAACAAATTTTGCCTTTCGAATATGACACTTTTAGAGTCTTCTCTCCAGGAACTAAAATATCAGGTCTCTCAGGTGAGTGCAGATTATATCTATAGATACAGATATTTCTCCAAAATCTTATGCACAATTAGAGAGGTTATGCTTCCATTTTGGAGTTCCCAAACAGGCTCACTATGAATTATTAAGCAAGACTGTAGCCCACTTGAACTGGGAAATAGTGACTGGAATATTTGTAGACTCTTATCATAATTTCCTCCCACAGAAACATTTACACACAGTGTTTAATGTTAAGTAGCAATTATTTATCATTGAAATGTACAGGATTGAAATGATTTGCTGTTAAACTTGAAATATTACATATGATTAATGTATATATACCTCAGATAAAAACAGCTTGACTCTATGATGAATAAAGAGTGCTTTCCCTGAGACCCGGGAGTGTGATTACACAGGTTAGAATGCAAGTTTAGTAACTAAAGTATAAGAGTCATACTCTTGTCAGAAGTTAGAAAAATGAGTAATGTCTTTACTTTCCTCATGACATGAAACTTCGTTTGCTAACTTTTGATGAAATCATTTATCTCTGTCCCTCGAATTTTACACATTGGAGAGAAGACCATCTGTGTATGCTAGTCTTAATGATGAAGGAAAAATAGAAAACCAAGAAGCCAATATCTAAACTTAATGAAACCTGCATGCAATGAGAAAAATTTAAATTTCAGAATTACTCATTAAGCATGCTTACTTTAACATTTCCTCTTGATGCTCTGAACTTTTCAATTTTAAAAATGTATCTTTTTGTAATCTGGTTTCTAAAAGAACCAGGTTATCAGCATTATAATCGCTCAATTATAATATGAATCTCTCACCATACTTGAATTTGTACTATGGTTGGAGAGTGCTTGCCTCAAATCCCCAGAATCAGGGAGAACATCTTTCTCACTCTACCATCAGGTAGAGTACTCCGAGTGTCCAAAAACTACACTGTTCAAAATCAATCAAAATTAAGACATATGGAAGGTTCATCTTGACTGGTATGAATGGTGTTATGGAGAGACTTGCTCCAGATGAGACAGTAATGAAGAAATGCATCTGAAAGAACTATCTAATTTATGTGTTTCAAAAGCCATAGTTTTGCTGGTTTGTTGATAGCATAGGGTGTGGTCATCAGGTAGATTCCTTCACAGTTAACCATTCATCATAACTAATGTCCAAGCTTTGAGACAGAATCTGGAAACACTTCTCTACAGTGTATAAGTTTAATAGTAAGTACGTTGGAGAATATATTTCTACATGTGCTATGAATATATCTATAATGTATTTCACTAACTTTTCCACATGTATTAGTTTTAAGGGATCTCCACCAAAAATAGACATCCTAGTAAAAGATATAGGGGCAATATGCCTGCACCTCCCAGGAAATATAATAAGGAAAATAAAAAGATAATTTCTGAGGGTCATCTGAACACAGAAGGGAAGCCGCACATATGAACCCACAGGGATTGTAGCAGCATGGACAAGACTTGTGTAAGCTCAGGTCAGACCAAATCCCAGCATGGAGAGGAGGGGTGGATGAGAAGTCTCACCCCTAATCGAGGAGGTATTGATAACTGATGGATCCTGGGAGAAGGAGAATGAGTTGATCACACTCCAGAGAAAGGCCACACATTTGAGAATATATAAGCAACACAAATTGGACTTAATGGGTGAAAAAAAGAGACAAAAAGTTGGGTGGACAGGAAAGGGGTAGTGCATGTGGGAGGTATTGATGAATAGGATGAAAACACATTGTATTAAATTACCAAAACTAATAAAATACCCCCAAAGAAAAACATTCAGAAATTAGCTCTATTTAGAAATTTAACTTTAACTTCTGAATATCTAACTTAAAAATATTTTATATTAATATAATTTTGTCAATTAAAGTTTAAACATGCTAATATCTGGAATTCTAAGGGGCCAAAAGTCAATGATGGTGAGAGATGTTTGCAGCTTTTCCAAGGGAGAGATGACTTCAAACTGAGTGAGGAAAAAAAAAAACCTGTGAATGTGAAAAATAAAGTTAAAAAAAAAGTCTTTTCAAAGACAGTAAACCACATGACTACAAATGTCAAAGTATCATTTTTTTCTCTGTGGTTTGACTTCTGAAGATGTCGAGTGACCCTGCCAACCAGAAGAGAGTGTTTCAGGGGCTTGTCCAGGCACTCTCTTTCTTCTCCCAAGTGCAGCAGCGAAGAGAAGTGTGGCGGCTTCTGTCGAGTTTTCCAGATGTGTTTCGGAATGACACCTCACTGAGCGGTCTATTTGGTGTTCTTCAAAAGGCAAACAGGTAAGTTAATGGGATGTTAAATGGAATGCAATTGTTCACAAAGAAGTCTTAAAAAAATAGCTCCTATGAGAATTACTGTCAGGTAGGTCATTTAAACATTGGGAAAACAGTCCTTGGGCATCCTGCTGCAGATTTGAGCAATGAGGTGAGTGTGTCAGCTTAGCAAAGATGAAAGACACTTTGCATTTGCTCACTGAGGCCAGCAGGCATCCGTGAGAAGTAAGAGGAATGCTTTTCTTAGAACTACACATCATTTTGTGTCCTGGGGTTTCCAAGAATGAGGCAGAGAGAAGAAACAACTCAGGATCATTTTGGAACAACCTAAGCTCTGTGCACATGTCACTGAGCTAACTAAGAATAAAATGTCTCTGTGGAGTTTGCTCTGTATCATTCAGGATAAAACAGCCTTGTTGGTTAAAGTTTTCTCTAGTCACCTAAATGGGACTGACTTCCCTCATAAAGGGTCTTTCTAAGTCAACAGATGGTGTCGTAGGGTTTCTATTGCTGCAATGAAACACCATGACCAGAAGCAAGTTGGGGAGGAAAGGTTTTATTCAACTTACACTTCTATATCATTGTTCATCACCAAAGGAAGTCAGGACAGGAACTCAAATAGGTCATAAACCTGGAGGCAGGAGTTGATTCAGAGGCCATGGAGGGTTGCTGCTTACTGGCTTTCTCTACATGGCTTGCTCAGACTGCTTTCTTATAGAATGGGGACTGCCAGCCCTTGATGGTACCACCCACAATGGGCTGGGCCCTCTCCATCAATCACTAATTAAGAAAATGCCCTATAAGCTTGACTATAACCAGATCTCATGGATGCCTTTTCTCAATTAAGGCTCCCTCCTTTCAAACAACTCCAGTGTGCATCAAGTTGACACACAAACAGCATCACACCTTCCAATGAAGAACACTAGTTTTGCTTAGATAGTTTCTTACAAACACGAGAGCCCGTTTGTATGATGCCTTTTTTTTCTCAGTGTTTATTTGTAAGAACTAAAAGTTGAAGGGGAAACAAATATCTATACAAAGAATACTGAGCAAAACAGCTTATTGATATATTTGAAATCCAGTAAAAAATAAATTCTAGAGTCACATAGTGTCATGAAAAAATTCAGTATTATACTGTCAAGAGAATCTATTCTTTAAAAGCTGAAGTAGGAGGGGAGTGAGTTCAAGATCAGCCTGTGCTACATAAAGAGGGATCGTCTTGTATTTCAACGATCGTTTACAGCACTTCCCATGGGGTAAATATAGACTCAGAAGAGGGATTGATCCATCATATAGCAGTTCCACGATTAATATTTTGAGAAGACTCCCCAGCATTTTCTATAGAGCTTGCTGCATCATTTAGTGCTCCTACGAACTGTGTGACCAGGCTTCGCTTTCTCTGGGTCCTCACCAACACTTCTTGCCTTTTGTTTATTCACTAAACATCTGGCCATTTGTCTGTTCTCTTGAGAGAAATACCTTTTCAAATCCCTGGCCGTTTTTTAACTTTCAGTATGTCACATTAGGAGTTACTCATATGCTTTGGAGGTAAATCTTTAACCAGATATACGGTTTATAAGTTTTTCCTCCCGCTCTGTTCATTGCTTTTGCAAGTGAGTGGCATGTGACTTTTAGCTGACTAAACAACATTGTTTCCTTAGTGATCTAGTGAATTTCTATTGATTTACATATTTGCTATTTCTACTATATCATTATTGGTGCGAGTGTCTGGATACTTGGCATATGCAAAGGTGACAGAGGAACTGATAACTCAGCCTTAATTGAAGAATTTAAAACGTGTGCTTAATTTTGTCATTAGAAAACTTCCAAAACAAGTTGGGTACATCTTGAAAGTGTGATTTTGCTTTATCAAAATCCTGTAAGCTTAATGAAATTTAAACAGGATGTAAAGCATCCCAATTAAGAATGCTAACAGCTTGGGGCTAGAGGTACAGCTCAGAGGGTAAGAGTACATACTGCTCTTTACAGAGGACCTAAGTTTGGTTCCCAGGACCCCATCAAGCAGTTCATAATCACTTATAACTCCTGTACCAGAGGATCCAACACCTTCCTCTAGTCTCCAGGGACACTTTCACTAATGTGTGCCTAGTACCCTCTCACACACATAGTTAAAAATAAATCTTAAAAAGGGGATGCCAATACTTTAATTTTCAACAGCTCTATGCCAGTAGGTAGCAACTTAGATCTGATCACTCTTTAACTTCGTTAGAAAACTTTTAATTCATTGCTACACTAAATTATTCTTTTAAAAACAGTTATTTTTAAGTCTACAGAGATGGCTCAGTGGAGAAGAACACTTGCTACACAAGAATAAAGACCTGAGTTTAAATCCCTAATATAAATATCTTGACTTAACTGTGCATACCTGTGATCCCATCACTGGGGGATAAGACAGAGGATTCCAGGAGTCAGCCTAGCTGAGTTCAGTTTGCATAGAGGTCTTGTTTCAGTGCAATAAGGTAAAGATGATGAGGAAGACATCCTAATATCCTCTTCTGGTCCCCAGCTCTATGTGCGTGGACATGTGTAATTGCAAACTTACACACGGGTTGCCTCACTTTGTCTCTTTGACACACACCACTACATACACAATCATCTGTATAGAATCAATACCTTCTAAGAGCAATGCTTGCACTTCCTGATTTTACAAAATAAAGCACTTTCACTTGAAAACGGAAAGAATATGATGCAAAGATTTATGCTAATAATGAACCAGCACTGAGGTGGTTCTTTGTTTGTGTAAAATATGTGTGAAGGTTGAAGATGCAGTACAATAAAAGATTTCCAATGTTTTATTAATTTTCATACTGAATACTAAATACCAAATGATGAAATTTTATGTTTTCAGTTAAATAGAAGTCTGTATTAAAATTAATGTGGTTTCTCCTAGCTTTTTGAAAGGTGATTATTAGAAAATCAAAAACCAAATATTTCAGATTTTTAGTGGAATACCATTTTAAAGTAAAATCTTTATTATTATTATTACTAAATTGGCAATGCCCTTAAAAGCCACAATTTCCTCAAAGTTTTCACCACCAAATTATTGTCTCATTGCCTCTTTTTACTCTTTGTTAAAGGAACAAGTGGCCCTGTAGATAGTTCATTTCCTTTTTTTAACCTCTATTTTTTTTTTTGAGTTGTGATCTGTGCACTCAAATCAGATTAGGCTTTTTTGAGACAGTATTTCTTTCTTTTTTTTTTTAACATCTCTGGCTGTTATGGAACTCACTCTGAAGACCAGGCTGGCCTCGAACTCATGGACATCCACCTGCCTCTGCCTCTGAGTGCTGGGATTAAAGACATGTGCCAACCCCGCCTCACATTAGGCTGTTTATATAAGAAGAACAATTAGCAGAAATGGGCAATCTCAGAAGGGCATATGAAAGGCCATACATGATTCCCAGCTTTTATGAGGAAAAGGTTACACTGGAATAAGAGTCATAAAACTTTTAGAAAAATCTTTCTTATGTAGACAGCAACTTGTTTTGAATACTTTCCATTTTATATGACAAATAATGGGGCAAATCTATAAAATAGAGTAAATATAACTTGATCTGTGATTCAAAGTATTTCAGAGAGGATGAGAGGCAGCGTCACAAGTATTTGACTTTGCTAGAAAAAATTTAGTCTGCTGACCAATAAGTTGTTTAATAAAAATATTAGTAACAATGATGCTGGTTGTCATGATACTGCCAAACATTAATTCTTTGAGTTTGAAACAGTAGATCATGTGTGTCAGGTCAAGGAGCGAGACTGGGTGAAAATTAGCTGAAATCTATAACATGAAGCCCACACATCTGGTGTCCATGGTTACCAGAGTCCAGAGACAAAGATTAAGAACCAGGCAGACTAGAATTACACTACTGAACCACCAATGGAAGCAGTAAGTTCTTGGAGCAAGCATAAAACTGCCCAAATGTTGACTGTTACACAGAGAAGGCAGAAGATGACAGTACATCTGTACTCCTGGGTTAACACGTCTAAGCACACATGGGTTAATACATCGGCAGTGACTGTGGTTCTGTTTGTGAATTCTTTTGTCTCCCTCCTCCCCACTGTGTTGATGTAGTTTCTATGCTAGAGATCACATGGAGATTTTGAAATCAATCAGGCCAGTTCTGCTTATTACTGACCAGATAGATAACCTGGGCGAGTTATTGAACTTTTGAAACTGTATCCATCTGCAAAGTAAGGCATAGCAAATTAACTTCATGGGAGCATTGGAAAACCAAAATTTAAAACTACATGAACACATAAGGTATGCATATCTATATCATACAGACTATATAAACTATATATGCTAGAAATCACCCAAGAGATACTTACAATTCAGCTTTCATTCATATCTAGGTGACCAAGATTAAACAGATCTCAGTTAAAAAATGTTAAAGATTCTAAAAGCATTTTAGAATGCTCTAAACATCTGTATTCACACACTGACTCAAGTGCTGGAGAAAGCATTTGGCTTACTGGTGAGATATTTGGTAAAGAGAATTGTAGTGGCATTTTGCCTTGCCAGTAAACTTGTGGTGGTTTAAGGTTCAGATGTGACCCATTATAAGGTAGAGGGGCTGGCTTGCACTCTCTTGGGTTGCGGACAGCATGAGATGATGGGGGATGTCCTTCTGTATACATGTTTCTCTCATTGGTTGAGAAATAAAACACTGATTGACCAGTAGCCAGGCAGGGAGTATAGGCAGGGCTACCGGACGAGGAGAATTCTGGGGAGAGGAAGCAGAGAGAAGCCACCAGGGAGATGCCATGTAGCTGCTGAAGGAGTAACAGGTCCAGGCATTCTCTGGTAAGATAAGGCAATGAATAAATACATTTATTAATAGTTACGGGTTAATAATTAAGAGAGAACTAGCCAGTAAGAAGCCTACACCATTGGCCAAACAATTTATGTTTAATATAAGCCTCTATGTGTTTATTTGGGACTGAAGGATGATAGGACTAGGCAGAACAGAAACTCTGTCTACAAAGAAACTAGTGGCTAATTTGTGCTGCATCAATTCTTCAATGGCAAAGAGTTAATACTCAAAGCACTGGAGACAAGCAAGATGGCTCAAGGGTAAAGGCACTTGCTGCTCAAGTTTAAATGCTGACTCATCTCTGATTGTTGCTATAAAAACCACATTTGTGAGATTCAGACATCATTATGCAATAGCCACATCTCTTTTTGAAATGAATTAACGACCATAGCGGGACAAAAGGAATTTTCTTGAATAATTAGTTGTTCCTTGCCAACAAGGAACAAACTCAAGCAAAAGCAAATTGCTGATTTTCTGTGCCCAGTGCTACTGCCCGTATTATTGGTTACATAACTCATAGAAAGCCAGTGCTTGGTGTTTTGAGACGAATTTTGAGCTGTGTTTGGAGTAGTGCCTGTGGGCCACTAAAGGGACAAAACACAATCTTAATTAATACAAGATCTGCTTTTTAAAACAACATAATTTCTTTAGCAAAATATTCATATATATATATATATATATATATATATATATATATGACATGCTTATGTAATAATTACTCCTCAAACTACATCTAGGCTTGACTTTTAACAAAAATAGTTTCTAGCATTTAATTTTTTCCTTTAATTAAAAAAAGGTTTCAGTTTAGTGTGGGTTGCTTTTTCCTAGCCACTTGTTTATAATTCTTAACAGGAAAAACCAAAAACCAAGCACTTGACAAGACCTTTGCTCCCTCCTTGCAAGGTCCTTGAGTACAAGTCTTTACAATTCTGGAAACATAAAGTTCTCTGTTCTGGTTCAAGAACAATGTTGGGGGATTTTGTGCATGAATAGACAATGAGGTAATTAAATTACAAAAGCATCATCTTGTCTTTTATAGGAATCATTTTCTATACTGTAGGCATTTTCTCCTTGGATAACCTTTTGTTTCTGTCTGTAAGCCCTGCAACACAATCTGTTTTAATTTGTTTCTCTACTAATTAGGGTGCTGCTGGTAGTGCAGAAGCTTTACCCACGTGTTCACACTGACGAAGGATTCAGCACCCTCCAGAAGTCTGTTAAACATCTGCTGAACACTCTGGACTCCCCAGCACAAGGTATTGTATTTTCATCTTAGTGGATTAAATGCAGCTTCACAAAGCCCATCAGAAAAATGAAGCAGAGGACAGTTGAGGAATCACATATATACAGTGTTATTCCAAGATGAGGATTTATGCTGCCTCTAAGTCTATGCCTTGAGTTGAAATGTGAAAGGAAACCATTGTCCTAAAGGGGATGAGTTTCCAGAAATTTTCTTTATGTAAAATGAGCCCTCTTACCTTGCAAACTTATTTTCATGCTTGAAATAGAAAATGAGTATCAGATAGCAAGCAATAACAAATAGATTTCTATTATCACTCTTTGGAACAAATTCCTAAACTGAATTATCAGATTTGTGTCCTTTTTTGTTTATTTTTTCTTTTTGAGACAGGGTGTCACTATGTAACTTTGATTGTTCTGGAAATCATTATATAGACTAAACTGGCCTCTCTCTGCCATCCAAGTGTCAGGATTAAAATCATTGGCCACAATACCTGGCATTGGACCTCATTTCTGAACTTGACTTAAAAAAATCAGACAGAATGTTTCAATGATAAAAATATATACTCATCCAACCTCTTGAAAATATATGGTAGATACCAGAGCATAAATAATCTGTCAGTAAAAGTTACTCACCCCACTATGACAAATTATAGCATGTTGCAACAGAGTTAGAAAATGTCACCTTTGAATATATAGAATGTCATTACCCAGGAATCACATGGAGACAGTTGGGTGGACACGCACAGGCACACACAAAGGTTTAGAGCTACGAGGAACAAATCTCTACTTCGCAAGCAAACACAGGTTAACATTTCCCTCTTCTGAATGAATTCAGAAGTATGCCTTCTTGTCTGCATTTGCCTGCATTTCTTGTCTACAGTTTTAAAACAAGTAGACTTCTGCTTTGGATTCTAAAGTAAGCAACTTGCAAGCATCAGATGAAAAGCTGACTGTTCCTTGTATTGTCTCAGGTGCCTTATGAGAAACAGGTTTTAGGAGCCTGTGAAGAATTCTTAGTGCTGAGTCCGACATGCTTAGACACCAGTGTCTGATGGTAAAGGGACATTTTCTATCTACAGCTACAGAACTAATGGCTGTCTTGCACAGTTGATTGTTTTCTAATGTTAATGTTTTTATGAACACTGGAAGAGATTTACTGTCTTAAAAGTCTGGGCTGGAGAACCGGGCAGTGTGCTAATTATTTCCTCTTTTGTTTTTAGTACTCTCATTTTAAAGACTTGAGAACTTTACATTTCTCTGATCGTTCTCCTTTTTCATCTTTGGACTTATGCCTTATAATTAATAATAATAACATAACTAATAATAATAATAATAATATAAATCAAAGTGATCCACTTAAGATTTCCTTCCCCAAAGACAAAAGCTTATCCATGTTTTAGAAGCCAGAGGTAAACAATACTCCTTACTAATGTGACAGCAAAACCCTTTCCTGGTGAATGTAGCTCAGTTTTCTATATTTCCATGTTTAACAATGGCTAAGATTTATACCTATGACTATGCTAACAACTTTAGAAAATATTAAAGCATGCCTTTGGGTAGTCAAGGTGACTAGAAAATGCAACCAGAAAAGGTATTTTTATCTGAAAATTTGGATGTGTTTAACTCCTCTTTGTTATTAAATGTAAGGTCATCAGTCCAATGCATTGTGGTAGCAGTGTGATAGCAGTGTGGATGCATTCAACTCTACTTCCCTAGCCATTAATTCCAGGCCCCTACCTGCTTGAACAGAAATTTCATGGTTTGAAGGTTTTCCACAGCTAGTTCTAGGAATTCTCCAGGAAACTCAAATTGAAACCAGTGAAGCTAATTCATCTACATGACAGTCTCTGACCACAGTGTAGACACTTGCCACCTCTGCCCGGTCACCACATCTGTAGTCATTGTGCTTTCTAGCTGTGTGTTTGAAGGGCATGCACTTGTTACCTAGATTTTACATTCACTTGAGTCAGAGAGGGTGACTCATAGTGGAGTTGGAGGTCTCCTGTTGCTCTCACAGCAACACGCTTTCAAATGAAGAAAATAATTGTACTACTGTCTGTGTCAACACTAAATGATTTTATTATCAAAACAATTCTAAGATATTATCCCAATTTACAGTCAAGGATGCTGACTTTATATGGGTCTCTCCACCAGCAAGAGGCCAGTCTGTGAGTGGACCCTGGATCTATCTATTCTAAAGCTAGGTCCCTTCAACATTTTTTCTTTTTTTTTTTATTCTTTAATTACTACTCATATTTACATATCCATCCCCCCCATTCCCTCACCCTCCCATCCTCCCATGTTCCCCCCAACCCACCCCCACCTCCCCCACTCCTCCCTAGGGATAGTGAGGCCTCCCACCAGTGACCTTCAAAGTCTGTCAAATCGTTTAGGGAAGGGCCTAGACCCTCCTTGCTGTCTCTGGGCTACAATAGTATCCCTCCATAGGGAATGGGCTCCCAAAGTCCATTGTGCTCTAGGGATAAAGACTGGCTCCACCACTAGAGGTCTCATAGACTGTCTTGGCCTCCTAGCTAACACCCACATTCAGAGGGCTTGGTTTGGTCCATTGCTGTTTCCCCAGCTTTATGACTAGGGTCTCCATTCTATCAGTAGGTCAGGTCCACTGTTTCTGCAGGTCTCTCCAGCCCCGTCTTAGCTGGTCATCCCTCCTTCCTCTTCACAACTGAATTTCAGTAGTGTGGTTCAGTGCTTAGCTGTGGGTGTCTGTTTCTGCTTCAAACAGCAACAGGATGAAGGCTCTCCTTCCTCTCCCTGCCCCTGGGCTCCCACTTTGGTCAGGGGTTCTTATCCCCATCCCCTTCATTGAGGGACTATGCAGTCTTCTCTTGGGTTCTCTTTGTTTCCTAGCTCCTCTGTAGTGTGGATTGTAGACTACCGATCCTTTGTTCTATATCTAAAAATCAAAAATGAGTGAGTACATACCATGTTTATCTTTTTGTGATTGGGTTACCTCACTCAGTATGGTTTCTCCTAGTTCCATCTATTTGCCTGCTAATTTCAAGATTCCATTGATTTTTTTCAGCTGAGTAATACTCCATTGTGTAAATGTACCACATTTTCTCTATCCATTCTTCAGTTGAGGGGCATCTAGGTTGCTTCCAGGTTCTGGCTATTACAAATAATGCTGCTATGAACATAGTTGAACATATGTCCTTATTGTATGAGTGTGCATACTTTGGGTATATGCCCAAGAGACGAATTGCTGGATCTTGAGGTAGACTGATTCCCATTTTCCTGAGAAATAGCCATACTGATTTCCAAAGTGGTTGTACAAGTTTTCACTCCCACCAGCAATGGAGGGGAGTTTCTCTTTTTCCACATCCTCTCTAGCATAGACTGTTTTTTATAGATGACCTTACTCATGTTTCCTTTCAGAGACACAGCACACTAGGGCACATAGTTTCTCATTGGGACACACCCGTATCTGTGTCATCAGAGAACAGAACTACTCTTATCTCCTGCCACTGATGGGGTGTGACATGCCATGCCATCTTCCTCCCACACGACACATCTCATGGCATCCCTATACCTCACTTCCTCCTCACTATGACGTGTCTCTGATCCAGCCTGACTTAGAAGCACACTTAGGGCATCTTCAGAAGCCTTCACATCAGTCATGAAAACACGGAGATGGTCTTTTCTCCCCTCTCTGTTTTAATGGGTCTAATTCTGTACTCTGCTCAATCTGGTGTCCCTGGACTCTGGATACTAAGCTCTAGTAGTTACTTGTGTGAAGAGTGAGTTTCGGGAGCAGAGGTCAGTTTTGTGAATCATGGGCATGTGCTTTTTTTGCAAAGTCATGATCCAGTGAAACAGTATTTTTAATATAGAAAACAGGATGGACAAAATTGCTTCAGGAGAAGCACTTGCTTTGAAAGCCTGATGACTTCCCCATGTATGTTATGGCACACACACACCCACACGCACACATATACTGTACACATGTGCAATGATAAATAAGAAATTAAAAGCTGACTATTAAAGCAAAGCAATCCTCCTGGGCTTCCAGCCAGCACAGCACAGACGTCTTTGCACATCATTGTTTACTCATAGTCTTCATAATACCCAGGATATGGAAATAGGCCTTATGTCCATAAATACAAGAATGGATAGAGAAAATAAGGCTCACACAACTAGGGAGCATTATGTTAAGTTAAATAAGCCAGGCTCAGAAAGACAAATGTCATGGTTACCATTATATATGGAGCCTATATTTAAATTTAGGAGACAGGTAAGTAGGTAGATAGATAGATAGATAGATAGATAATAGAAAGAAAAAACTATAAAGGAGGCTATGAAAAAGAAGAAAGATTCTAAAGGGGGTGGAAAATAAGAGAGAGTAGTGGGATGTGTATCATGGAAGCAGAAGGGTGCTATTTGGAAGGATGGAAGGGTTCAACAAGCAGGAGAAAGAAGAGAGTGAAGTAAAGCAGTGGACAGTAAATAGGTCCAAAGAATAATGATACATATTTACACACCTACTACACACACATATGTGTGTGTGTGTGTGTGTGTGTATGTGTGTGTATGTGTGTGTGTTTACTCACACATGCAAGCATGCATACACACACAAAGTATAATGATATAAATATTTACACACCTACTATATATGTGTGTGTGTGTGTGTGTGTGTGTGTGTACTCACACATGCAAGCATGCACACACACACACACACACACACACACACACACACACACACACACACGAAAATGTCACAGTGAAGGGCCAGCAGATGGATAAATGGATACTTGCTGACCAGAATGATGACATGATTTCAGTCTAGGACCCACAGACAGAAGTAGAAATCCAACTCTCAAAGTTGACTTCTGCTCTCAACACTCATAGTGCAGTATGCATGAGAAATATAAATAAATGTGAAAAGTCGAAAATACCACAACAAAGTCCATTTCTTTGTATGCCACCCCAAAGGTAATAATAATTACAAAAAACTTTGCTGGTGCAAAAGGGTTATCTCGATGTCTATGGGCACCATTTTACACATGCCTGATTCTGCAAAAGCTATATAAATAAAATCTTGATTTTTTTAATGTTTTTAACATTTTCCCATTTATTTTGGTCTGTTTAGTGTAATGATGAGAGTATTTCTTCCACAGTACTTTATAGCTTAGTTGATGGAGGGAAATGTTTCTGTTTAAGTTTGGGGTTAAGGCTCGCTGATAACACAAAGTTAATTTCTATTAGTTATTCACTTTAATGGCTTGATGAAAAAGAGGTACTTCATAACCAGATAATGTACAAATGTCAACAAAGCTCCTGAGAGCCTCACACAGACGTTCAAAATGAGCAAGAGAGACCTTGGAAAATGGTTTTGCATACCTTTCCATTGGGGGAAAACCCCATAAATCTCAATAGATTTCTGTTCTTAATTTTTCAATATATAGATATTAATAGGTAATAGTATCAACATTACTGATTGGGCTATTTATTCTGGGTGTCTCTGTTGCTGATCTTTTAACTCGATGATACATGTTCTATAGATAGGACAATAATATTCAATTGCCCTTTGGAGATACCTCAGAAAATTCACTCCACTGAACAGGAAAACTGAAAAGGCCACTCTGACAGATACTAGAGGCCAAGCCAACTTAGACACGAATGGACCAGCGGGGGAGAGGTCAAATTCCGGGATATTCTTTTATGTATACATTTATTTCACTAAACAGAAAACAATTACGGATTCTGTAGAGTTTTGCACAAAAATATTTTCACAAGATTGTAGGACACATGACTTGGAAGCAATAGGAGAACCAGTAAATTTGCCAATTTAAGGCCTTATGGAAACAGTGAGGCCACTATAATAATGACCGTGTCCAAGCATGCTGGCCCACTGTGAGCAGCATCCAAGGATGAGGCTGATAGTCTTCCTAAGCGAGGTGGCTTAAAGCCCTGAATTTAATGTTTTCATTTTTGCCATGACTGCTTAAAGATTTTTCCATTTCCAGTTTTTCATGTTGTTTCTACATCTGCTTCCTCTTTACAATCCAACTGACACAACAAAGCAAAGTCAGTGATTTTTTTTAACCTCAGGGGAGGTGGGGACTCTCTTCACATATGGTTTCATTACATCGGGCTTTAGTAGTTTCCCTCCACCCTCTGCACCTTCTTGTTTGAGATAACTACACAACCCTATTTACATTGGCCATAACTGGGCCCAGTAATCACTGCCTGTTTTCTGAAAGAAAATACAGATTAGTGATGCCAACCGTTTCCTAGGTCTATATTTGAAGCATCCAATTAAGGAGGCTGGAGACGGGCACAGAAAGAAAAAAAAAGTCAATGACACATTGGAGTGCAAGTGGTTTCCCTTGATTAACAAATTGCTTGGTTCACAATCTTCATTATGGTGTCTGAAAATTACCTATGAAAAAAGGTCTCAAGACAAAATAATGTGGTCATCTAATATGTGAATGACAAGTTGTAAGAAATCTTCTAGTAACTGTTAGAAATTCCATAAACTGGGTAAATATTCCCAACAAAAGTAACATGAATATCATTTGCAAAAAAAATTGCATTTTCACTACTAATTTGACTAGAGGTGATTTGTCGGGGAGTGGGGGATGAGGAGTAAAGTGTCTTTGAAAGAAAGCATTCTATGTTTACCTATGTGTCCTTGCTGTAGGTGACAATTCAACGCACCTGTGGAGTGATGATGACAAACAGACACTGTCTCCAAGCAGTCTGGCTGCACAGTAAGTTGTGTTTTCAAATTGTGTGTTAACTGACTGAATAAACAAAAGTATTTATAAACCCCACTATCTTATCAGCATGGAAAACCATGCAACAGTAGAGTCAAAGGACATTATCAAGTTGTACTGAAGTTGAGACCAATTTGGGAGTAGTATTCAATGTGCTTTGGATGGCACAACATGAAGAACTCTTCTTGTTCTAAGGCTGTAAGACTGATGCAACCTGCTGTGTCTGGAAGGGTGACTCAGTGCCTGTGAGCAGAGTCTTGTGGGAACTTGTTTCCAGATTCATAAGGTCTTTCTCTCTGAAAAATATATAAGTATCTATTTTAGCCTGTTCAGTTCCTGTAGAAAAATACCATAGACAGGGCAGATTATAAATGATGGAGGCTTATTTTTCACATTTCTGGGTGAGCCCAGCATCATGGAGGGAGCAGAAGAGAAGAGCCTACTTCCTGGACCATGAAGGACACCTTTCCAAGGCTACTTCTTTTGGCCACCAATCCCATTCACAAGAGTTCTGCCCTCAAAGATGGCACCTTCTAGGCTCATTATCACCCTGGCAATTAGAATGTTAGCAGGCAGAATTCGATACCATAGCAACATCCAGATTTTTTACATTGCCGATTCTTTTGAGTTTTCAAGAGTCAAAATACTTTAAAGCCTAATCAAGATAATGCAAAATTTGTCTGCTCCCAGTAAGAAAAAAATACAAATCATTTAATTTTGAACTTCCCAGGAAATGATGGCAGTGGCCATGGTATCTAACGATCATAAATGTGAGCAGATTTCAAAGGAACTAATAATTAGGATAGGGAATGCAAGCAGTTCCCTGTAGTATCAGGTTTAGCTGAATACATGTAGCTCAAGGTAAATTTAGAGACTAATTGGTCTTATAGGTAAAGGTTGCTTTAGCTTGATAAATAATGTTTTTGCAGTGCTCAGAATTTAGTTGCCCCAAAGACCAGTGAAAATTTGCACAAGCAAAATCTAAGAGTAAAAAGTAAAGGAGAAGCTGCTCAATGGTCCTAAAACACAGTTGGAGAAGAGCTATGAAGTTCCACAGTGTTGTTGCATACTAACTAGATGTAGTGATTAGATATAGCAGTGATGCACTGCACATTTCAAAGAGCAGAAGGAGAGACCGGAAAGATGGCTCAGCAGTGAAGAACACTGAGTGCTCTTTCAGAGGACCCAATTTGCATTTTCAGCACTCATATGGCAACTGACAGCAATCAGCACCACCAGTCCCAGGGAATCCAATGTGCTCTTCTGTTTGCCACAACAACTGAACACATGTAGTGTACTGGCATACATGCAAGCAAAACACCCATACACATAAAGTTTTAAAAAATGAGACGTGTCTTACTGTGTAGCCATATCTGGCAGATAGCTCGCTATTTAGACCAGGCTGGCCTTGAACTCACAGAGATTGGCCTGCCTCTATCTCCTGAGTGCTGGGGTTAAAGGCATGCACTATCACATCCAGAATAAATAAAATAAAAATATTTTTAGAAGCTAGAAGAAAGGATTTTTGAATGCTTTTGCTGTGAAGAAATAAACGATGAGAAGACAGACATGCTTAAAAATCATTTAAACATTATATAATGTAAACATGTTGAAATACTGCATTGTAGCTCAAAACTGTGCATGGTTTTTGTTTTTATATCCCACTTAAAATAAACCAAATTAGCAACAAAAATACCTATTTTAACCATTTTTTCTAAGATAAAATTTAATAGAAAGCTCTCTAACCAAGGATAAATTCTGGGCAAAACCCACTTCCTGTTTTTCCTGCCATCTCTCCCCTTCTCTGTGCCAGCTGAGCTAGGTGCTTCTCTCACAGAATTCCTGGGCTGTCTCACTTTAGCTCAGTTGTCATGTTTCAGATACCTAGGCCTTTTGGTATACTTCCTAGATAGCCATCATATATAATACTATTTAAAAAAAAAACTTTAAATTGACACTGTAGATCCTTATTGCTGATGCTAGGTATCCCTACCAGAGCCTGCCGACATGCATAGCATTGACAACACTCAGCACTTCTGTCTGGCAAATTCCTCAGCAGTTGCTGTCAGTTTATTAGAAGGAATTCAATACCTGTAAGATGGTGCTTGTCATGATTGATGAAATCAAGGAGTTTCTTCGAGCTTTCTATTTCCCTTTTAAAATAATTACACCATGGCGATGATGGAACAAGATAATAAGGCTTTTGGTTTAGCTTTTTCTAATAACAACTACTCAATATTATTCTTCTCATATTTCCCCATCATTATTCGTGTTCTAATGTCTTTTTAAATTTATGTGTGTGTGCACACACATATGGGTGCGTGTATCCATAGCCTATCTTTTATTGTAAACACTTTAGTGAAAAAAAAAAAAAGGATTTTGTATAAAGGATCTGAAATGAGTGGCTTGAAGGACTCATGAGGTGTTTATGACAAGACAGTGGCATGTTCATGTAGTGTGAATTCTTGAATATATTAAATTTATTTAAAAAGTTGGCACTAATGCTTTCTACAAACAAAAGTGATGGGATTATGTGATACTTGTGGCTCACTTGGAATGTTGTCTTTTACGAGCTTGAAGACACTGCAAGTCTCTTGTTCTACTTCTACTGAACACTGCTGCCTGGGGAAGCTGCCTCTACAGTGTTGTACCTCCAGTAGTGGAAAACACAGAGAGGGATGGTTCAGAAAGGATAGAACCATGGGAGTCTTCCCACTGACACCATTCCATGTGAAGCCATCCAGAGATGCCTCATTGACACAGGTTTAATGGCTACTATCTGCAACTTCCTACAGCTCTTTCACAAATGAATGTATCTACTCAGTGATGCACAGAAATGCAAACGTTTGTTATTCTGTGATGTAGACATTACCAGGATCAGCAAAGAGTGGAATACAAAATTAAATGGCTCATTCCTTCAAGGTGTGCACAAGAGACACATTCATGTTGAAGCCTGTACTTGCTACTACAAAGGAATAAAATAAGTTAATTATTTAATACCACCACCACCACCAAATAATAGACACACGATTTTTTGTAGATACTTCCATAATTTTGTTTGTCTTTTGTTTGACATTTTGTGTCTCTAAACCTTATCTTTTGGTTTATCCCTAGCATCTTCTAATACAGCTTCCCGTTTCCACTAATGCTGCCATATATCCAAAACAATGGCTCAGAATCCTTTCCTTTCTCCCCCAGACTCTCTGTGTCTCCTTCCTTCCTTCCTTCCTTCCTTCCTTCCTTCCTTCCTTCCTTCCTTCCTTCCTTCCTTCTTTCCTTCCTTCCTTCCTTCTTTCTTTCCTTCTTTTCATTCTTAATTCTTTCTTTCTACACTGATAAGGTCTTTCTTATGACCTTGACTGTCTTTTACCATGGATTGAGTGACAGAACATTAAACTTACCTGCAGGCATGACTTGGCATTCTATGGCTAATCTGTACAGTGAAGTAGGTAATGTTAGCCATCCTATTCCTGTTGGGTTATGATTAATTATAAGGTGATTTGATTTGGAAATCAACCTAAAGATGGTTCCTTTTATTTAAACCATACACGTTAGTCTAAGCTTATACTTTTTGGTCCTTTATTTGTGAATTGATAAATGGCATCAATTACAAGGAGGCTTTGATAAATGATGAAGCAAACCATCTAAAGCTTAATGATCCAAGGTACCTAAACACGACATTTTCCACAGTCTCTATTCAAGGCAATACCTAAACAAGAGCTTTTAGAATGAGTGCTTTTAAAACAAAACTTTGTGATCCAGGAGAATGACTCAGTGAGTAAAGGCACTTGTTACACAACCTGATGACATGAGTCCCATCCCTGGGGCCTAGATGTTAGAGAGAGAGCCAACTCCAACAAATTTTCTTCCTACTATGCACCTCTTCTTTCCCCACAATAAATAAATATAATTTTAAGAATCTAGCCAAGTAGCTCAATGGTAGAGCCCTTGCCTGCCATACTAGTTGCCCTGGATTCAATCTCCATTGCCAGACAAAAAATTAAAAAGAAAAATCTGTGTATGACACGAACTATAATTAAATGATAGCCATATGACCAATAAAGTGTGCTTTTGCTGCCAAGTTGGAGACATTTTGTAGCATTAGCATATTTCTTTTTAATGTTCCTTTGGGACCCAGTGTTGTTAGCCCACATTTAAACATCCAGAAGTCTCATTAATATTCTTTAATATCCCTGTGTTATGAGAAGTTGCACCCACTAGAATTTTGATAAAATACAGGTATTAACATTCATCTTTTCTTTGTTACTTAAAATGCAACAGTAGATAGTAGTGGAAGAAGCCACAGAATAGAGAATCAGCCTTATGACTGAGATGGTAGACACACACACACACACACACACACACACACACACACATGTTCATACACACATGTACACCTGAACACACACTCAGAGGTTTGTTGCCTTTATACATCAGAGTTTGGTGAAAGAGGGGACCCAGTTTCATAAGGGTTTTTGAACTCAAGCCAACAAATTGCAGCTTAAATGACTTTGCTTAGTTATATCATCTCTTCTAATTTACAGGCTCCTGATCCTGGAAAATTTTGAAGAAGCCATCTTGAACATATCATCAAATAGTCCATATTTTCCTTACCTGGAATGTATAAGAAATATGACTGATGACTTGGCCAGGGGATCACCAGGTGATATTCTCAACTCTGCTTACGGTTTCTAAAGGCTTAAGACAGTAACCTATTAAAGGAAGCATTCTTAAAACATCGTTTCCTATTTATACTTGAGTTTTAGTTAAGATTTCATATTAAAATAGAATTTCTAGTATCATTATGCCATCCTCTTGCTGCTACTTGAACCCCATGGTCACCTGAACAAATTTTAGTAGAATGGTCTTGTACTAGACAATGTGATGAAGGCTGCCTGGATGAACTTCCCAAGAGTCCAGCATCATTAGGAGCTCATGCAACCCTTCATGACATTGTCTGTGTCCTTTGTGCTCTGAAGTTGTTGAAAGATTGAGAGCAACACCCAAGGTTCCAAAGTTCTCACATACTACATGAACAAAGACTTCTGTGTGGCAGACTTTCCTCTGCCTCCACACATTTAATCTTTATTTTTTATATCTATGTAAGCAACCATAAAGGACTGCAGTCAAATCAAATGTTTCCCATTCTCACACACATTATTTTTTCCACACCCAAATAGTTTATGAAACACAGTATCAAGCAAACATTACAACATACATATCTAAGCCTGGAATTTGTTTTCCAGACATTAATCAATTATGTCTGAAAGTATATACTTGGATGCAGTGATTATACAGTTTATTTCTCCTCCATGTGTTTCTCCAACACAGTGTGCCCGGGAGTCAGAAATAAAAAATTACTTAATTCACAAACAGCCAAATCTGTGCAGTACCTTTACTAGAAACATTTTTTATCTCTAAGCAGCCTATCTGTGAATATTTTAAAAATAATGAACTCTATAGTCCACACGGTTCAAGGAAAGGTTAATTTTCACTCATTTTATATTTATATTGAGCTGCAATATTATCCTAAAAAATCCTTACTGATAAGTCAGGATAAAAGTCTGTTGCAGATGTGCTCCCCAAGTAACCTTGTGAGTCTCACAGATAATTCTTCCTCTCTCCCCTGAAGATAATCTAAGACTTCTGCAGTCCACAGTTCGCTTCAGAAAATCTGTTCTTCAAAATGGCTCTTATGAAGACGACTTCCCTCCATTTCCTGAAGTCCTGAAATCCAAGGTAAGCCATGGAAGGAAATAATAAATAAGCAAGTAGCAACTCTCTGTGACGCATTAGGAAAATTAAGTTAAAATATCTGATTATTACAGATGACCTTGTTTCACCTGCAGCTCCATCTCGGTCAAACAGTGACAAAGGTGCTTGACTTTACATAGTGGTTCTCAGTGTCACCTCAGTGTAAGGTGATCCATAAGAGCCTGGTCACGGTGTTCAGAAGCATCCATGAACATGTCAAAATATGGTTGTCTTATTAAACTTCATAATTTGGGGGTTTGTGGCATCATTTCTTATTTTTCCCTATCCTTAGCTTTTAATTCTACAAAAGTAAATTATAAAAGCTAATATCTTGACTTCCTGGTATGCAAAAGTCACAAAAGTTAACTTATTGTTTTCCTTGTTATTAGATTAGAAACTAATAAGTCGTATTAAAATGTGTGACCCTGAAGAGGGAAAAGGAACCAAAAATGTAGATCTCTTAAGCTTAAGTCAGTTCATGCTCCTTTGTCTCTTCACAAAGTGTACAGATTATCACAAAATTCATTTCTAAAGCAACTCTATTGAGTTTTGAAAACAGTTTTCCTAGTATGAACTGTAGTTTAATTGGATTTATGTAGCCTGGGATAAAGTTAAATTAGAAGTGGTTTATTTAGGGCAAGCAAGTGATTTGCTGTGTGGTAAACAAGCTGTAATTAAGCAGGCATGCAAAACATTATGTCCATGTATATTACAGATAAATGTGCTCATTAGACTGCCTACCTTTTAGCCCCAGCATTCTACATGAATCAAATTTTCTAATGTACTTAGCATTATCTTAATTTATGCAAATGAGAAAGAATTCATACATTCACCCAGAAAGCTCTTATTCATCTTTTAAGAATCAGTGTAAATGTCACTCCTGCAACATTAGATTATCACCTTTCCCTTGTTTTGCAGACATCTGCGCTTCCTTCTTTCATTTTATATTTACATTGAACTGTGATATCATTCTTCCTGATAAGTCAGGATAAAAGTTTCTTTCAGATGTGCTCAACAAGTAACCTTGTGATCCACACCTCAAAGTAATTCTTCCTCCCTCTCCTGCAGACAATGGAAGATTTCTGCAGTCCACAATTTGCTTTAGAAAATTTTTTCTTCTTTTTCTCTGAAATGGTTCCTCTGAGGACAACTTCCTCTTTTATTTATAATCTTTATTTATAATTTATAATCTTTATCCCTGAAGTTCTTATAATCCAGCCAGGGGAGAAGGTAGGAAGGCAGAGTCACAAATGCAACGTAGTGAGATAAGTGATGTGGCATGCTGACAGACAGGGTGCTGTATGTAAAGATGGGCTGTCTAACTCAGATTATGGGGTACAGAGGTGGAAGGAAGAAACTTGGCCAAGAATATAATACTTAGTCTGAGTCTTGAAGGCAGTGTAGGAGTAGATGGCACTCACACATTCCAGACACAGAAACCAAGGTTCGTAAGAAGCCAGGGGTGTGAGCCTCAAAGCAGGCAGAGGTTACTTTGAGTCATAGGGAGGTGAAGGTGGCTATGGGAAAGGCAGGGAAGGTGCTTTGGAGGGAGGCCATGACCAGGCCCTAAAACCTTCTCTCTTAGGCAAGGAGTTTGAGTTTGGTCTTGAACACATCAAATATGAAGAGGGTAAAAATTGTGCATTTTACAAAGAGTTTAGATTGGAAGAAAGTTAAGGGGGGCATGTTTGAAATAATCTAAACAAATAAACCAGAAAAAAAAGAAAGCACTGTCTGTGTGGAGTCAGTGCAGAGAACAGATGTGAGACAGTTTCAAGTTCAGTTCAGGAGGTCAAAAGGAGGGGAGGCATATGGAAACAGGAGCCTTGGGACTGAGACTTCTGGCCTTTGGAACTCCTTATGTAGAATTATAGCTTCTTGTATTCATGGGATATCGCTTCTCTAGAGTAGAAATGCTGACAAAATCAGGCCTTCTTCATCTCCCAAACCACTCATCTCTAAAACTAAGGGTTTGCTTCATGAGTGTATAAATGAGGTTATTAAGGCAGAATGCCAACAATAGCGCTGTGTTCTCTGAGCTGTTACCCCGCACATGTCCATGAAAGAATGAGGCCAGGCTCCTATAGTTTCATAAGTAGGGAGGTTATTACTTCCTGCTGTCCCCAATGTGGCATGCATTTGCAGTCCATAGGCCCAGAATTTTATTCACAGCATTCTTTTCAGCAGGGCAAATCCTCCAAAACACCAAATGTCTGCCCATTACCGACATCTCCTTCTGTTTGCAAGCATTCTGCTCTCGCCTACACATTCTGTTCTTTCCTCATTTTCTGTTTTTAGTCTCTTCTTCTCAGGTCCCTTCCTTTGCACAAGATACAGTTTCTTATATTGGGCAGGAATGCAGATAACACTTTTAAAATTGGAAACAGATCTCCCCTCCACCTCTATTTACCAACCAAGGGCTCAGGAGTGCTGTGGATTCATCACTTTATGTCCATGGTATTATAGAGTCTTCATGATCATGTTAATTAAAATTCTCATTCAGAGGCTTTTGGGAGCTACTGGGCAATGGAGAAGCCCATCATAGCTGGAAATGGAGTTAGTTATGGATCGTTGTCCAATTATAAGCCTGAACCTCTGTCTGAGATGAAGAAAACAGGGCCTCTACCTGGGGCTTTGTAAAGTCTGTAGTCTAAAGTTAGTATATGATTTGCTTAAGACAACATCTCACTGTATAGCCTTGGATGGTCTGAACTTCCTGTGTAGCCCGTACTGGACTTAAACTCACAACCCTCATGCCTCTCTGCTTCCTAAGTGCTGGGATTACAAGTATGTACCACCACAACTGGTTTTACTAACAAATCCTGTGTGTATGTGTGTGTGAACTGAAGACATGTGAGTTTGTGTCCTCATGCACTCATGTGCACACATGCAGAAGACAAAACAGGCCTCCTGGTAGCTTCCTCAATTGTCCTCCATCTTGCTGCTCTCCATCAGGGTCTCTTGATAAGTTGAAACAAGATCTTGGGATCTCCTCTCCCAGTACTGAGGCTGCAGGCATGAGTAGCCAGTAGCCAGTCTCAGATCCCAGTACTTGCAGAGCAAGCAATCTTATCCACCGAGTCATCTCTATAGCTGCAGTAACAAATCCTTTAAAAGAGAATTGTAATCACCGGATTTATGCTTATTGTTAATGCCCCGCAAAACTTCTGAAAGTGCAAAGCCTGTATTGCTCCTAGAATAAATCATTGAGTTATCACACTTGTGAAAAATCTTAAGACTCCTCCTTGGTGACTGGGTGCTTCTCAGTGTGCCCCCCGCTCCCCACGTATTATTCACCCTGATCTACATTCTTGTTTCAGAGAACCAAACCAACTTCAGCAATGTACCTAAATGTCAGATTTCTCTTTCTATAACCTTTATCTCATCCACCACGACTGGACTGTTTCCCATACATGAATGCTGAATTTACAGCCACAAAACTGTTTTCAGTTTCTATTCAGTAAGTCGCTGAAGCTAGCTGCCTCTCAAAACTCAGTTAAGAATGTATTGACCCAACATTATTTATCCTTTTATTTTTTTTAAAAAAGTAAGCCTTGAAAAGAGGCCAAAGAGATGGATGGCTCTTAATACAAGTTCAATCCACAGCACCCACATGGCAGCCAACAATCCTCCAGTTCCTCATATTTGGCACCCTCTTCTGACCTTTGAGGGCACCAGGCACACATATGGTGTACAGATATATGTAAAACTCCAATACACACGAATAGTATTTAATTAGCAAATAAAATTTAGATTCTGAGAAAACCTCAAAGGATAGGCAGTAGCAATAGTGTGTAGACATCTGGCTCCACCCACAAGAGTTTTATCCATAGCTAGTGTTTGGAGAATCGAAGTCAAGAATAGTTCATTTCAGTTAAAATGTAACTTCTGCCTGGAAACTGAGCTACAGTCAATGACACTGACATTTGCTTCTCTGGACTTTTTCTTTTCTTTTTCTTAAAATGAACAGCTGATCTGGAGTTCCCAGAGGCAAATTCTTTTCTCCCTCAGTTACAGTGTGAAAAATGTCTATGCCAGAATAGAAAATTTCTCATAGCAATAAGGCCAGTAAATAGAATTTGCATACATTGTGGAGTCACGTCAGAATTTTCAAAGCCACAAGTCAGTTATGTTATTCGATACTGTGGAAAATGAGTCAATGACACTTCAGGATGTTCTTCAGGATGGTCACATGATTGGCTTCTGTGGCCTTCCTGTGCTTACTGTAAACCTCTTGCTAGAGACAACCAGCCTTCCTTTCACCATGACATATTAAGAAAAATGCTGGCAAATCCATTCTCCCGTTGGGGAATAGTTCATTTCAGTTAAAATGTAACTTCTGCCTGGAAACTGAACTACAGTCAATGACACTAACATTTGCTTCTCTGGACTTTTTCTTTTCTTTTTCTTAAAATGAACAGCTGATCTGGAGTTCCCAGAGGCAAATTCTTTTCTCCCTCAGGATGTATTAATTGTGAATATATCCTGAGGACATATGGAGGATAGTGAATGAAGTTCAGGAATATATTGGAGAGCTCACATAGCTGGAGTGCCAGCGTCTTTGATTGTTCTGGGCTTGGAAGTTGAAGTCCTTTTGGATATTTCCATAGGACAAAAGTGTTTAGTTTTTAAAAATAGATCAGAAGGCATAATATCGGATGCATAACAGGGCAGACACCCGAAAACCATGTCTATTGCCATGGGATTGCTAATGTATGCCACAGCTTAAAGACTTAAAAAAATGTTGATTAAATTTTAATTGTCCTAAGATACAGTACCAGACTATGTAGAAAAAAAATTTTAGCTGTAGGATTCAGTTAGGTTAATTGCATTCATATTGTTCAGTAACCAATCTCCAGAATCCCTTTCATCATGTAAAATTGAAACCTTTTACATTAACGAACTCATTTCTCCCTCCTCCAAGCCTCTGTGATTTCATTGTTCTTTGACTTCCTGTGTTTATGAACTGCACTCCTCTAGTCTCTCCTATCTTGGAATTATAAGTGCTGATTCCATTTAGTATAGTATCCTCAAGGTTCATCCATGTTGCCACGGCATATCCTTTCCTATTTAAGGACACACCCACCCACCCACCCACCCACACACACACACACACACACACACACACACACACACACACTCAACATACATACACAACATATATATGTAAGAGTATATACAAATGTGTGTGTGTGTCCTTAAACATTGTTTCAGTTTTATGTATATTCTGGTTATCCATCCATCCCTTGAGTTGTTTCTATTTCTTGGCTCTTATGAACAAGGTTTCTGCACACGCTGTATACAATTGCTCCCTCTATGTACTATTTTCAGTTCCCTGAAGCATAGACCCAGCAGTGGAATTTGGGCTCACATGCTGACTTTATGTTTGAGTTGTGAGGAAGTACAATACTGTTTTCCATAAAGCTGCACCATCTCACACTCTTACCAACAATACACCAGGGTTATAATGCCTGTACACCCTCTCCAACACCTAGTAGTTCTGGTCCTGGTTTGCTGTGTATCATAGCCACCACGATGGATATGAGGAAGAAAGGGCTTTATAAAGCTTTCAAGACAAATCTACCTCCTCTCTGCCCTAACACATGATATAAAATACAAATTAAATATAAAATTTGTTGAAGTGATTTAAATTGTATATCTATCTATTTCCCCCTAAATTTTAAAGATTAGTTTTGGTTTTATTTATTTATTTATTTATTTATTTGTTTATTTTGTGTGAGGGAGGGCACATACATGTTTGGGTGTATGTGGGTGCCTGCAAAAGCCCATAGAGGGTCTGATACCTTGGAACAGGAGTTGGCCAGACACCCGGCTTCCTACACAGGTACTTGGATATGAACTGCAGCCTTCAATATCATGTAGCAAGTCCTCTGAACTACCGAACCATCTCACTATCCCCCTTAATTTTTAAAACTGCATTTAAAAAACCTGCATCTTCATACTACTGAGAAAAAACAAGCTTAGTAGGCCCCACGGCTTTTGTTTTTGTTTTTGTTTTTTTTTTTTACAAGATTCTTAGGAGGGAGCAATACACACAAACAGCAAAGTCACTGCTTTGTTATAAAGCTAAGTCCAATGCCAACTAACTAACACATAGGCAGAAATACTTTTTTACAGATTCAAATTTGGTTACTTATTGCCAACTACTAACTCTGCAGAATAAACATGACTAATCTCTTTTCTCCTCTTTTTGGGAAGTTGTCTCAGCTTCGAAACTTGACCGAACTTCTCTGTGAATCAGAAACTATCAGTTCGATAGAGAAATCCTGCCAGCTCACCAACATGAGTTTCGGCAGGCTGTGTGAAGACCACACCTTTCATTTGCAACTGATAGAAGCCGCAGAGCTGGGTGCTGACATCGCCACTGGCTTACTGTACCACGACAATGTAATATCTGCAAAGCTGAGGGATTTGCTTACTGGCGATCCCAGCAAAATTAACCTAAATATGGACTGGTAAGCTTTCCCGTCTTCGTCTTCCTTGGTGAAATCCTGTCTCCAAAAATGTTATGCCTACTTGAATTTACTCTTCTGTTTTTGTTCCAGGCTCCTGGAACAGGCATTGCAAATGAATTACTTGGAAAATATCACACAGTTAATACCAACTGTAGAGGCCATGCTGCATGTCAACAGGAGTGCGGACGCTTCGAAGCAGCCAGGTGTTTCCCCGCCTGGATTCTTAAGGCTTATTAGGATGAGTGTGCTTGCCATGTTGCCGTTTAAGAAAGGCTCTCTCAAAGTTCCCAAACCAAACCTGCTTTTCTGTCTGCCCTGACTGTGAGGGACCTGAAGCTTTCAAGTTCTGCTGCTTGTCTAAGGAGACCCCAGTGAGCTAGCAAGGAGTGAAACCTGAAACAATGTTATAGCAAAAAGAGTTCCAAAAAGTAGCAAGTTACAGCGTTTCTAACTGTTGTTTCTAGATATTGTGAAGTGCATTAGGGGAGTTGGCTGTATGAAAGACGATGAAACATGTTTTCTTCTATGGGAATAATCTGATCAAAAAAAAAAAAAACCTGAAAGGATGCACAGCTGAGTGCAAAAAATCTTGATTGAGAACCCTCTATTGGTATTCTAAGCATGTTATAGCATGCAATACATTTCTTCTTTGCATAATACATAAATACTGAAGAGAAAGACATTTTAGACAACAGTCAGGCACAAAATTGGAAGGACATTAAGTTAAAAATAAAGAAGGTGTGTTGTATGGGGTCACTTAGTATAAAAAAATCAAGGCCTGGGAGATGGCTTAGAGGTTACATGTATATAAAGCCCATCCAGAGGACCTGGGTTCAGGTCCCAGCACCTACATGGCATCTGTAACTTAATTCCCAGAGTATTTGACACTCTTATAAACTGTATGGTGACTATACTCACATGGCATACAGACACACATGAAGGCAAAATACCTATACACAACAAATAAAAATGAGTCTAAAAAAGTAAAAAAAAATAAAAAAAACAAAAGACAAAAGATGTTTCCAGAGATTACAGTCTTCTAAAAAATATTGTTTACAATGTCTTAACTGGCCAAAATGTGAAATAATTATAATTGCCATTCTAAAAGAGCTTAAAATTCCACATATTCAATTTGTAAGTAATGTAAGATTGTAAAAATCATTTATGAACTATCATATTTTGGGCACAATTAAAGAGAGATGGCTTGTAGTAGATTTATTAGATCTATTCCCAAATTGACATATTGTATGATCCTAGGTTAAAAAGTATCTCAAATTGATGTGATGGTTTAAATCAAATGGAGTCATACTTATTTAGTAGATTATGTGATCAAAGTCTATGAGGAAGCTCTATTTTCCTTAGATCAACCTTGGGTTGCCGACACTGCAGGAAAATTTATAACCTAGAGCAATCTGTTAACTCAAGTTAATGGCATCATAATAAGAACAAGTCTAAATCAGACAGAGATAGATCTCAAAGACGCAAAGCTTGCCAAACCTGGGAGACAACATCTGTTTCTGGCGAGGCATGTACATTCAGTACACTTTAATCTAGAAGTTATGTTACTGTACCTAAAAAGAGCTCTGTGACAACTGATGTGTGAATTGTGTGTGTGTGTGTGTTTCTGTTTTCCTTACAGGTCAATTGATAGAAATGTTTAAAAACATTGAAGAACTGAAAGAAGAACTGAGGGCAATAGGGATGTCCAACACGAGCATCGACAAGATGCTGGCCATTCCCATCCCAGACAACAGGGCTGAGGTAAGGATCCCTTTTGATATAAAGGCAGTTTGTAGAAGTTGATGTAGCATGCAGTATTTTAAGGACTGATCAATAAGACACCGGGAAGTTGCATGGGAGTTGGATCAATTTTCCATACAAATGGTAAAAGAAGTGTGTGTGTGTGTGTGTGTGTGTGTGTGTGTGTGTGTGTGTGTGTGTGAAAGAGAGAGAGAGAGAGAGAGAGAGAGAGAGAGAGAGAGAGAGAGAGAGAGAGAGAGAGCGCACGCGTGCCTGCGCACAAACATGCAATACTACCGCCAAGCTGCAGTCCAAACATCAGAACAGAGATTCTGAAGCAATGTCACTATGTTTCCCATTAATTGATTTCTCTTTATCCTTTGCCCCACTTTTTGTTCCCCACTTTCCTTTTCTACTCAGAATGCTTTCTTCAAGCAGCAGTAATTGTATCTACTATTAGAATAACATTATCTTACATCCTACAGGGATATCAAACTCAGACTTCAATAACCAGTTTAGGGGAAAGTATGTAAATATTCACTCTTTGTTGCAATGAAACTAAAACTGAATATTCACTTCTACTTTGTTAAAGCCCCAGGAAGAGGTTTAGCATACACAATAGATGCCATCAGTGAAATCACGGAAAAGTTTGTGGTTATGGCAAACTTTTTTTTTTGCTGTGAAAATAAATAATGTTATTTTCTTCTTAGCAGATAATACAGTTTTCCACTCAAAATGTCTCATCTTTCATCCTACTTCCAAGTCCATTGTCTGGAAGTGTCACAGAAATTTTTCAAAAGACCTGCACAGCTTAAGGCCTCGTGTGACAGAGTGTGTCATTTCTAAGCACGGCTTGGTTACTAACCAAAACTGAAGTTCATGGAAGGTTCCCTCTGACACACATTAAAGCTGCTGGTGTCCTTGCGATTGGTTCCCTATATAAAACTTAAAACTGCCTTGCCTTGGCTTTCCTTCCTCCCCTGCTAGGAAATAATACCCACCCACCCTTCCTTTTGATCATTGGATTCAAAGCTGTCACTTTTGTAATCAGGTGCTTGGCTTTGGGAGCCATCTTAGTGAACAAAAGTATAAATGGAGTGCACACAGTCTGACCGCTGTTTTTACGGACGGAAAAATGTTCTGCAACTGCCATTGTGTGGGCTTTCCTCGCCTTTCAATGTGGTATCAATAGAGATGGCACCTTCTCACTGACATGCCTTCCCCTCTGGGACTTCAGTGAATATGCACTACTATTTAGGATCTGCACTTCACATAAGTTTGTGGTTCTGGGCTGCCACTTCCTCCTCCTCCTCCTCCTCCTCCTCCTCCTCCTCCTCCTCCTCCTCCTCCTCTTCCTCCTCCTCTTTGCTCTCCATCTCCCCTTTGCTCTACAGTGTCATGAAACTATAGAGTATATGATGTAAGACTATAACTTTCATTGATCATCAAAATGAACTGCAACTCCAATTAAGAAAGGGTCAATGTTTACAATAAACATGAGTCATAAAGTAACCACTTTCCACCCAGACTGACTCCCAAGCTCCCTACTGTTATTTTACACCTGATTGTTCAAGAAAAATGCTGGGTTTCTTCATGCAATCCTATCTGTCTCTCTTCCCCGTCACACTCCTTTTGCTTTCCAGTGAGCTATGGGTTCTCTGTAGTTTTATTAATAATAATTGGTGCCTTATGCTACTGGGGAGATGTATCAGTGATTAAGCACTCGTGGCACAAAGTTGAGGCCTGGAGCTTGAATCCCCAGGACCACCTGCCTGGAATTCCAGCATCAGAAGATGGAGACTGGGGAGTCTCAAAGCAAGCAGGGTAGCAAGAATAGCTGTATTTGCCAATGAGGTCTGGTTTTGATTGAGAGACCTTGCTTTATTGAATAAGGTTAAAGAGGGCTGGAGGATAATTCCTGACATTCTTGTGCCCCTACATACTTGGGCACCCATGTATCCCTACACACATACAAAGTTACATACGCACAGGCATGCATACCACACATAAACATGAAAAAGGATAAATGGGAACTATCATGATTGATTCTTTAAAATAGTTACTTCATTCCTTGGGACAATTTGCCACATTTTAAAACATAGAACAAACAAAAAACTTCCTTGAGGGAACAGAAGATACTCAAGCGATTCACAGCTAAAATGGTTTTCTTCCTCTGATTCACAGATAATTTCTCGTGTATTCTGGTTGCATTCATGTGATGCAAATGTCACCAACCCCAAATTGGAAGATGCCATGAAGGAATTCTGCAAGCTGCCCCTTCCAGAGAGATCACACCAGTCCTACCTCATCGGACTCACCCTTCTGCACTATTTAGACATCTACAATTTCACATACAAGGCAAGTTGCCACTGTTGAATATGTTTCCATGTTAGTTTAGTGTAAAGAAAAATTTATTCACACATGCTTTCGAATCCCACAAGGGATAACACCCTTCTGTATGGTTTCTGGAATTATCACATTATTTTAGAGTCAACAAAGATGAGAAAACTAATGCCCAGGCTGCATTAATTTTTCATTTTCATATATAAGAACAGTCATAAAAATTAATATTACTACCATAACATAAAATAAAACCCTATTTCTATTTCTTATAGTGAATAAGCATTAATTGAGTGCAATGAAAATAAGGATTAAGGGTTGGAGAGATGGTTAAGTGTTTAAGAACAATAGCTGCCCTTTTAGAGGTCATGGGTTCAATTCCCACCACCTACATGGTAGCCTCATGATTGTAATTCCAATCCTGTGGGATCTGATTCCTTCTGGCTTCTGCAGACACTGCACACTGGTGCATAGACAAACACGCAAGCAAAACATCCATATACACAAAAAATAAAAAGAAAGATTAAAAGAAAGGTTAAAAATCTTAAGAAACATTGTATAAAACCTTGCATTTTTTAAAGCACACGCTGAAAAGAATTTTTAAATGTAAAAGTATGTAGGATTCTTTGGGGTGTTTTAGAATCCTACATACTTTTACATTTAAAAATTTGGGATGTTTCAAAATGAGAATTCTTGCATTTCCTTTATCAATTTAGTAAGAAACTGCCATTATTTATGATCATTGTTGGCATGGAGCAAAGTGAACACAACTCCAGTGTTATAAGCAGATGCTTCAAGAGTTCACTCAATACATAACTGAATACATCATTAAAATGCACAAACTGGAAAATTCAACACATTTGTCTAGCAAAGTCTATATGTGGGTCAAAATTATGTACATATTCTTAAAAGCAAAGAAAAATGCCTTTTCCCCTCTTAAAAATTAGAAAAATTCAGAAGCATAGGGAATAAAAATGTTTCACGATTAGTTATGGTTACCCCTATTCTGAGTCCTTCTGCTGTTGCTTTTGCTATAGCCCCCAAGGAACTATGACATTTCATCCCAACACCCTCCAAGCAGCAAAGTGACCCTTTGAGAACCTGTCACATTAGGCCACCACTCTACTTACAAGCTTCCAGTAGTTTCCACTTTTTTTCTAGGAAAGTCTCCAATCCTATACCAGGGCTTCATGATCTGTACTTATGCCCCATATGGAATCATCATCTACTTAGCTGTCCTTAGGCCCATGGCTACCATGTGGTAGTGTGGTGTCACCCCAAGGCACAGTTCCCGGGAAGAGCCGAAGAGCTGGCTGTTCATCTTGACCGTTCACTTGTAGCCCCCACCTCTTTCCTTGCTATTTGTTTTTAGTTACACTCCAAGCATTGTGCATATTTTTTGCCTTTCAGTTTATTATTTTTTTTATTTATAAATTGGGTAATTTATTAATTTTCTGCTTCCAGTATGTAGATCCCATTAGAGCCTCCTTGTTCATTGAAAGATTTAGAATACCAAGAGCACACTGCCTGGCATAAATACATTTTCATTGCTGAGATCTTAGCAGAGAGACATGTGCACACGGTCATCTCTACAGCTTAATCGTGCGTAGTCATGGTGACAGTTAAGGCCTTGGACACCCCAAAGGGCTTTTCATCCTCATAGTTCTCACACATCTTTTCAAGTCTGCCTAGAACCTCCCTATTCTTTTTATTCTTATACTGTTTAATTAATCCACTTGTTAGATTTATTTATTAGTGTAGCGTAGTTAGGAACACTATCTGTTCTTAGAGTAATAGTATGTACGTACGCAAGGCACTGTGCAATAGATATTTACCTTTCTGACTTTGAGAATAGCTTATTTGGAGGCTGGAAGGATGGCTAAGCAGTTAAGACCATGTACTACTCTCCTACAGGGTAACAATTCTATCCCCCTTCTAAGAGATTGTGTGTCCATTTGCAGTTTGTGCAGTATCAAATTATGGCTTTGTCTTTTTTATCAATTGAATCAATTACACAGTATCTGGTCTATGTATCTGCCTTATTTCACTTAGTATAGTATTTTCAAGTTTTGTTCATGGTGTAACATATATATACATACATACATATATATATATATATAATGTCCATATTACATTGCATTTTTAAATAAATTCTGTTATTGTATTTGGGTGGATTGTCGCCCACCTTGGCTGTTGTAAGCAGAGCCCCTATAAATGTTCATGTACTAGCCTTTATGTAGATCCCCTTTGCTTGGGTGAATATCTAGGAATGGAATGGCTGGAATGGTAAATCTCGATTTAACTGTTCAGTAGACTTTCAGAAACATTTTACAAGGAGGCTATTCTGTTTTATAATCTTACCAACCATCCATGAGGTTCCAGTACCTCCATATAAATCATTCATTCTCCTTCTTTTTCCATTAGGTGTTTTTCCCAAGGAAAGATCAAAAGCCAGTAGAAAGGATGATGGAGCTTTTCATAAAACTGAAAACAATTCTCAATCAGTTGGCTTCCGGCGCACATCCCCTGCTAGACAAAATGAGATCCCTGAAACAAATGCATCTGTCCAGGAGTGTTCCATTAACACAGGTAGAAGAGTCACTCAGTAATGTTCTTCCTGAGAAATTCTTCCTGTCATGCTGACTTTTATTTAAGATTAGGTACAATAAATTCAGTTACCAATCTAGCACCTCGAAGACAAACAAACACTCCCTAGAAGAAAATTCCCGCTTTAGCCATGTTTTGCGCTTAAACCAGTGAGGTTTATCATTCTGTATTTAGGTTTGCCGTTCACACTTTAAAGAAATGAGGGAAACTCTGAGCCTTACCACTTTTTCCCTGCTATGTTGTCTTCTAGAGCACAGGTAGCTCGGGTGGCATTAATAACTCTTGGACATTGTCTCACAGGCCATGTACAGGAGCACCCGAATGAACACTCCAGTGGGATCTTTCAGTACCATCTCCCAAGCTCTCTGTTCCCAAGGGATTACCACTGAGTACTTGACCTCCATGCTGCCTTCTTCCCAGAAGCCAAAAGGCAACCACACCAAGGATTTTCTAACTTATAAATTAACTAAAGAAGAGATTGCCTCAAAATACGGAATTCCGTTAACTGCTAGTGAGTGTGCCTTAAAATAAGTATGATAATTATTCTTAATGACAAGAGCTCTACATGTTTTGTCACCGCTTTTCATGGTAAATGAAGTATTAATTTTCTCTTGGAATTAAAAATAGAAAACACTTATGCAGCACTTGCTGTGTGTCCTGACTTTTAACTCACACCATCGTCACAGCAGCCCTATGAGGTAATGTCTACCCTGTTGCATCTTAATGAGAGGAAGTGAGGCACCAAGATACTGAATAACCTGCCAAGGTCACTGATCTTGGAGGTCTCAGGGCTATTGGGTTCTCTAAACGACAGTGTACAGTCATAGATCACTTTAATCATAGGCATGTGCACTGAGAAATGTGTCATTAAGTGACTTAGTCACTGGGGGCGGGGTCATAGACAAACTAGACAGTTAGCCATCATATCAGCAGGTGATGTTACTGTATGGGACTGTATGCAGCCCATCACTGAACACATCGCTGTCAGCCTGCACAGCTCTCTAGTTAGCATCTGTGGGTCATAACTATGAATTCTTGCCAGTAGATAATGCAAAATCTTGTTTTAAATTTTCTCAGGTCAATATTTTCCCCTAACTCTCTAGCATTAGACGTTTATGTGGCATATGGCAGAGCTGCGTGTGTGCAGCCGAGCATAACTGTTTAGTGGCATATCAAAACCATTTACTTGATCTATAAACTTTGAGATGCAAAATGTGATCTGAGGAATTCTTCCAGGTGATATATGTATGTTTAGTATAGCAATTGGGTTGACTCATTCATTCATCTTTTTATTCATTCAACAAAAAGCTATGAATGGCTCTTATGTATTTGGTACCATCCCGGGAGTAGAGTTTTGTGTATTTTTGGAAAATTAAGTGCTGGTGAAATGTATCAGTTAGAAGCAAGTCTGAAATTGGTTTGAAATCTTTGTATTTATTCTTGGCAAAATGCCGTTGTTTATTCTGGGCTTGCTTATTAGCTTCAACTTTCTCACCTAAATATCAATCATTATTCTGCTTCCTTACTTCAATGCCAGATGCCTCATATCTGTTACCAACAAAAGGAGTGCTAAGACATACATTTTATGCTATAGGGTCTGGACCAGTTCTCCATAAATAAATAGATTTGAAATGTACCTAGAAACGATTTTCTGCTGTCTCCTAAATTATAATGGTTGATGCATAGTAACTGTGCCTATTAATTGGCTGATACATTATTTTTTTTCTTTCCAGCACCATTTTGCTTCTCCCTTTATAAAGACATCATCAACATGCCTGCTGGACCTGTGATTTGGGCTTTTTTGAAACCAATGTTGTTGGGAAAGATTTTATATGCACCATATAATCCAGCTACAAAAGCCATTATGCAAAAGGTTTGACGGTCAAACTAAGTGATTCTACGTGGGGCACTGTTTCTATTTCAAAGTAGTCAGCTTCTAAATTTATTTTAGGTGATTCTGGCTTATGTCTTCTTGGCCATCATCATTGCCCTTGGCTTTTGGAAACTTTTGATAATTCTTTACTTTGGCACTAGATATGTGTGAATGGGGTGGAGTATAGGTTATGACAAATGGGAGCTCCTGGTGAAATAAACCATCTTGACACTCGGGAATGAAATTAGATACAGCCAGACCTCAGACTTTTCAATTTATCTAAGAAAACCAAAAAGTTTCCAATTAATGTCAAATGTTTAAAGTGTATATAAAAATCATTTGAAAAATGGATGATTATATAACTAATTCAAGTAAAAATAGGTCTTATAGATTCTTGGCTTCAGAACTGGTTGTGTGATTCGATATTTCTTATTTATATCAAAGACACATGTTGAGGGAAACAATATCATCAGGACCCGTATTTACCATTTTACCACAATTACGTCCCCTTGCTTTTATGTTGCCTTTAAGGGTGGGCATGATGCTCCATGGTAGAGTCCTTGCCTGATATGCACAGAACCTGAATTCAATGCACAGCACTGAAAGGAAAATGCAGCATCAGTAAGGTTGGCTCGAAGACAGACATGCAAAGCACACCTGAACCCTAGTGTCTTGGAGGCTGAGACAAGAGGCTTTGGAGACTGACACAGTCTCTAAAAAAATACCTTTAAAGATTTGAATTATACACCTACTCTTTTAAAAACTAAAGAGTGAAAGTGAAAAGAATATCTGCCTTAACATTAACTGGTCACTAAATTACAGTTGATATGAGTCTAACATTATTTTTGAAGCTATGTAAAACGAACAGGAGGTTACCAATGAGTGTTGTTGCTTTGAATGTTTGTAGTAAAATACTTTATTCATCTTATGGGGTGCCACAACACAGAATTTGTGTAAATGATGTCACTCTTACTGTCTGAGTGTAGATCTCCCCCTTTATGCTGGACTCTTGTCTCCACTCTTGGATACGGAAAAAAAAAATCTTTCCTTCAACTCAATAGAGCTAGATAAATTCTTTCCCTTTTTAAAATATGCTAAAGAAATGTTTTAATAACATGAAATGCATTTATTTCATTCTCAGTTACTGGGGATTCATTTTATTTCTGGTGGATGTTTTTGGGTTTGTGCTAATGTAAACACTGTGGTCAACAAAACACATGTACATACCTTTTGACAAATTGGTGTTTTATTTCAGTAAGATTAATGTCTAGGATTAGAGAATTGAAGGATATTTTGTTCCTTATTTTATTTTATTGAGATAAGATCTTGCTATGTAGCTCATGTTATCCTTGAGAGTTTAGGATTGTCCCGCCTTAGCCTCCCATGTGCTGGGATTACACGCATGCTTACTTTTCTTTCTAACTTAGAAAATTTAATTTAATAAGAATATTCTTCTTATGTCTGTGAAACTGGGTGCTCTTTAATATTAAAGTGAAGTTTAAAATGGGCAAAAATGAAACTTTGTGACAACTCTGGGGAGGCTTCCATTTTGATTATACATTCATGTTGGGCATCAAGCAAACCCTAAATTTCCCAGACTTTCTATAAATTGATTTTGATCCTTATACGATATATCACTCGAAGCTTTTGAATGTGTAGAAAAGGTCTGACAATGGGTTTTTTTTTAAAACAACTTTACTTTGTAATGCTGTTTTTATATACCCCGAAGTTGTATATCACACATGAAAAATACTAATGACCAGATCTCTCTTGTTTCTTTATTGTTAAGTCCAATGTAACTCTGAGACAGCTGGCGGAATTAAGAGAAAAATCTCAAGAGTGGATGGATAAGTCACCAATCTTCATGAATTCCTTTCACCTGCTAAACCAGACAATTCCAATGCTCCAGGTACTGGATCACTCTGCCATACAGCTTACTGGGAATTACAGTTCTTAGATAATCAACTTCATTATGTGAAGATCATAACTTAGTATCCATATTCAATAGAGTAGAATAACCTTCCCTCCAGACAGTGTCTGGGACAGAATAGCAGATTTCTCACTCACATTTGTAGACCCTCCCTTCCCTCTAGATCCTCCTGTCTCTCTACTATCTTAAGGGTGAGAATTTCTACACACTGATGTAACTACAACTAGTTCTATAATACCTACTTAGTGATCTTGATTAATATGGCATTGATATGCTCAAGTTAGCTCTATTTAAAGTTATTCTTTGGCTCAGGGAGTATCCCTTTATGTGGGAGCCCTATCCCAAAGGATATGACAGACTCTTAAGACCCCCCTATTGAAGGCCTCACCCTCCCTGGGGCGCAGAAAGGGTATGTGATAAGTAGGGTTTTAGTTGGGGGGATAGCAGGGGAGGAGGGGAGGGAGAGGGAACTGGGATTGACATGTGAAACAATCTTGTTTCTAATTCAAATGAAAAAAAAAAAGAATCAGAGTCCCCTGATTAAAAGCTCAGTTCTGCTCCTTAAAAAAAAGAAAATAAAAAATAAAGTTATTCTTTGGTACTTAATGGGTTTAGAATTTCTAAAGTACTAATGTTCTAGACAGCATTCAATGCCAGGAGTTCCTTAGTTGAGACGAGTGGCATAGATTGTGCACAGGTGCTGTCATAGAGGGAGCTGGGTGAGTGTCTCAAATTTAAAGTTCATGCAAAGAAGCAAGGAGCACACCTAGGGGAAAATGTAATAAATTGGTGCCTTCCAAATTTAGTCCTCACTCAGCCCTTACTGATGTACATGCCAGTAATAGTTACAGGCTTGACGTCACAACTCTGCACACATCTGTTTGATAAGTATGATTTGTAATTCTTGTAAAAAAAAAAAGATACAGGCTGAAAACAGTGTAGGAAAATGGTCCAATCGCAAACAGAACTTTTGACAACTAAAGAGCAAGCAGCAGAGCTGGCCTGTAATGAGCTGGAGAAAAGATAGTAATTATGGTCCTCCTGAGATGGTGGTTTGCATTGAAAAGAGATGACCCCTATAAAACCGATGTAGTCCAAGAATATTATCAGGCTAATATATATATATATATATATATATATATATATATATATATATACAATATATATCATATACAATATATATTATATATATTATATAACACACATACATACATACATACATACATACATACATACATACATACATACACATCTCCTGTCTTTATCACCATGTTGAGTAAATTAAACCCAGAATGAATGATTCGTTTCATGTAAGTTTTCAGGAAAAATACTTGGAAGCTGCTTTCTTCAGTTTGTTTTGGCTAACAATCAGCACATAGTTAGTTACATTTACAGTGTGAATTAGAAGATAAATACAAAAACCATCAATATGTTTAATAACTATAAAATGAAGGGCATTTTCCATGGAACACCTTCCCCACAATGTACTGTTCAGCTTAGCTATTCTAGCTCAAAGCATGCTCATTGTAGCAGGTCTTTTCTAGTGAGTATTGGATAGCAAAGTTTCTTGAATAGAATTTTAATGCCCTATGTATTCTCCTAAGTGGAGGATTGCTCTTTTCTCCTAAAATACTTTTATCTATGGAGAAGGAAAAATAGTCCACACACATTATTTTATTAGGGAAATTTTTTGTTGGCTAAAGTGCTGAATTACCAAAGGACATGTGATGTACGTAATAGTTCCAAAGTGCAGAATTTATTAGAATCTCCATGGCTATTTTCACAGTGAGAATATCAGCCAACTGAAGCATCTTTACTCCAGAAAAAGGGTAAATTGCTATTCTAATTCTGGAGGAGAAACTCAGTTTTGTAAATGCACAGGAAATTTGAAGCATTAGCAGATGACATGGCATTGTGGTACAGTGCTTGCTCCAGAGTTCTGAGACTCTGGGCTCTGGGTTCAGTCATAGGCATGCATGCTCACATATTCTCTCTCTCTCTCTCTCTCTCTCTCTCTCTCTCTCTCTCTCTCTCTCTCTCTCTCTCTCTCACACACACACACACACACACACACACACACACCAAAAAGATACAGGCAAGATGGTAATAGCAGTAGTTACTCTGAGGTGTGGTAAAAATCTGCATAGCAGTGTCTAGCTCACAGATGGCTCAGAGGTTAGGAGCACTGACTGCTCTTCCAGAGGTCTTGAGTTCAATTCCCAGCAACCACATGGTGGCTCACAACCATCCGTTATGAGATCTGGTACCCTCTTCTGGTGTGCAGATATACATGGAAGCAGAATGTTGTATACATAATAAATAAATAAAATCTAAAAAAAAACTATGTCTCCTAGATTGGAAAATAGCAATAGAGGCCTTAATATTTTAAATAAGTTATAGTTTAAATTATCAGTGTTTCAGTGAATTAGATGATGGTTTTGTTTATGTTTTCCCATGGCCATATAGTTGTTCTTGTTCAATACAGAACGGTATTATAATAATGGAGACTGACATTGCTGAAGAGTCATTTGTACCCCACTTTGTAGAAAGACAACTTGGAGTCAGGAAGGGGGTACTTCACAGCTGGGGATGAGTAGCTAGAATACCAAACAGTTGTGAGGTCAAATGTAATGAAGACCTTGTGAATGCCAGCAGTTGCTTTTATTTATCTGGGGAGAATAAAATAATCCTGAACCATATTATTTACAGTGTATGTTTAAAAGGAAGCAATTTATTAGTGCTGAGAAAAATTCTATTAATTGAATATTATTCTCCGATGTTAAAAATAATTATGGTCCCCTTGGGGCACTTTTAAAAATCCGAATAATTTGTGTGGAAGACAACTGATCATTCTTTCAAATCATTGTGTGTGAGCCCATAAGCATATACCTCAATAACACCCGGTGGTGGCTGCTTCATTGTCCAAGGCTGTGTTTAGAGTGACAATGATTAAACGTGTTTTCTTCTCATATTGAAATTGGTTCTTATTATTAATTTCTAGAATACTCTACGGAACCCCTTTGTGCAAGTTTTTGTAAAGTTCTCCGTGGGACTTGATGCTGTTGAACTCCTGAAGCAGATTGATGACCTGGGTGAGGCCCTGTCATGTAGTTTAATTTGACTCACTCCGAACATCAGAATTGGGGGAGGAAACCCAGTGCCCTGAGCCCATGAGAGAACTTCCCCTTTCTTCTGTATTTAGTATTTTATTAGTTATTGGAAGAAAAGTGAGACCCTACAAATGTCTACCCATGCTTTCTGTTAATTAGGAGTAATGATACGGGAACGCTTCTAATCATGGTTAGTTTCAATGATTTTATAGCAAGATGCATGGTGTAAATGCAAATTTCAGTTTAATCATAGGGAAGCAGAAGTAAGGCTGCACATTTTACTTTTTTCCCCCTTCCTTGATAACTCAATGAGAAGTCAGTCCTCACAAGTATAGGAAGGTGAGATGATTTCAGGCAGCATTTAACATTTGATCTCTGCTGGCCTCAGTATCACCAGGATGCAACTAGAAAAGGCTATAGAGTTAACAAAGCCAAATGTAGAGACTCAAAAGAAAATAAGCCTAAATCAGTATCCAAGGTTGGGTCTTCCACTCAGGGTCATTTAAAAGGAACAAGCTGCAGAGAATCAAAGGCAGCTGTCTAAACTTACATATTCCCTCTGCCAAGTCCCCACCTTCAACCTAAAGGATGCAAGACATCTAATTCAGGCTGTGTCTGATTCACTGTTGCTATGCAACCACAAGGATGAGGAAGGGATTGAGAGCATCAGAATTGGCAGCAGCAGAGCAAATACCCTCCTCCTTCCCAGCACCTCCGGGACACGGGACACAAATGACTTAGGTAGTAAGACAGTGGGGAGGAATTATGTCTATATTTGCATGTAGCCGTCTGATGTATAATTGCATGCATTTGATGACGGTCAACCCAATTTGGTTAAAGAAAGGTATTAGGGGATTTATTTTCCAAAAGTAAATGGTAAGTCACCATTTGATAAAAATATCAGGGATAATAAACTATAAAGTTATGAAATAAATTTTATCATTCCTAACTTTTAAAACAGGAGATGGGGCTTAGAATTTAAAACCAGATTAAAGTAAGTACAATAGTGAGCCTAGTACATTTGAAGGCCTGAGTTTGATGCTCAAAATTGATTTATGCACACACACACACACACAGACACACACACACACACACACACACACACACACACACACACACACATTTGTCAATGATGCTTGTATTATAATTACATCTGTAAGAGATTATACAGTTAGAACCCAGGGGTGCTGCTGCCTCTCCAAAGCATTTCCTTGACTCCATATGCCAACAGGTCTAGAGACTCCTTCCTTGTTATGGTGACTCCCAGTATCTGCTGGAGGCCTCAGTGTTCAACAACAGTGTAGCCAGCCCTCCCTCACCAGCATCTCCATTAAGTAAAGGCTTTAACCTTAAAATGTACTGAGAAATGTATTTAGGGAGTTGCCCTTTTCGAGGAACAAGGAGTTACTTTGGATAAGGTAAGGAACCTGTTTGGAAGGATTTATGATAGTCATAGCTCAGGCCTCATGATGAGCAAGTTAATAAAACTTAATTGATCAAATGATTTGTTAACTTATGATTTCATATTTACCCTTGGTCCCTGCTGCTTTCCTCACAAGGAGTCTTCCAATTGAAGAACAATTAAATTGTCTTTCTTCTGAAGTAATTACTTAAAATTAAATCCTGATCATTTTGTCTAGGTTAATTTAGACATGCATGGAGATGAGTCACATAAGACTTTATTGTTTATTTACCATGGTGGTACCAGGAAGCAAATCCCAGACCTTGTGTGTGCGAGGCAAGTGCTGTACCACTGAGCTGTGCCCCTAAAATTGTCTGTTGATAATATAAGAAAACTGCATTTATATAATATATATCTTCAGGTTTCTTTTCCTTTTTTCCTTTTTGTTTTTTGTTTGTTTTTCAAGACAGGGTTTCTCTGTGTAGCTTTGGAAGCTGTCCTGGAACTCACTCTTGTAGAGCAGGCTGGTCTCAAATTCACAGAGACCCACCTGCCTCTGCCTCCCGAGTGCTGGGATTAAAGGTGTGTGCCACTACCATCTGGCTTTGTCTTCAGGTTTCTTAAATGTTTCCATATTGTGGCTTTTTGCTTTCAAGATTGTGTTCTATTTTAAATTATATTGATATATGTATGCCTTTGTGAGGGTATGTACAGGTACCCACATTGTCTAAAAAAGGGTGTCAGACCCCCTGGAACTGGAGTTGTTGGTGACTGTTGAGTCTGGAAACTGAAATCTGCTTTGCAAGTGCTTTTAACAGCTGAGCCATCTCTGCAGCCCTTCTGTTGCCCAGCTTTCACTCTGCATAGACTTTCCTTTGTTTAAAATTCTTAAACATTTGTTTTGTCCAAAGGAAGCATTTTTGTTTAGTTTATTTAAAACAATCATAGTTAGCTCATGGTTTATTAGCTACATGACATATTTATTTATTCTGTGTGTGCAATATACATATAACATGTTCACGTATATACATATGGCGATCAAAAATAGCTCTCTGTCTTCTCCATCCTTCTATTTTTTTTTGTTTTGAGACAGGGTCTCTCACTGAACATGGACCTTGCCAATTCAGCTAGACTTTAGGGATTTTTATGTTTGTGCTTCCACCCTAAACCCTGTCAGGCATTGACATGCTTGGCTTTTGCATGGCTGCTGAGCATCCAGACTCAGGGTCTCTCTGCTTGCCTGATAAGTACTTTGCCTATTGTACCATCTCCCCAGGCACTACATGCATAATTTTTAAGGACATATTCATCCTTAGTCCTTTAGGTTTTTTTTTTTTTTTTTTGGTTGTGAGTCTAGCCTTTAACGGCTGAGCCATCTCTCCAGCCCCCTTAGTCCTTTGTTATTTAAATTGTAGCAGAATATACTTTTGCATTATCTTACATCTCTTTGAGCCTGGGTTGACTGCATTTATAACTAACTTAACGTTCTCATAAAGGAGTTTCTGCAGAACTGGCACATAGAATAGTAGATATTTTTCAAAGAAAATTCTACAGCACCACCTCATTGTTATAATTTAGTTTAATGGGTACCATTTGCTAGAAAATAATCAGCATTTTGTTTTACTACTTTTGGAATGATTGGTGATTCTCTCTGTCTCTGTCTCTCTCTGTGTCTCTGTCTCTGTCTCTCTGTCTGTCTTTGCTTCTTTAGATGTTCTCAGGCTGAAATTAGAAAACAACATTGACATCATCGATCAACTGAACACACTGTCTTCTCTGACGGTGAACATTTCCTCCTGTGTGCTGTATGACCGCATCCAGGCAGCAGACACTGTGGAGGAGATGGAGATGGTGGCTGAAAAGCTCTACAAAAGCAATGAACTCTTTGGAAGTAAGTGCTGTCCTGTTAGGATGACAGCGTCTGTTTGTACTAAAATGGACCAAATTCCTTCCCTACCTCTTTCATCCAGAACTCAAAAACATAGTCTGTAGGTCAGTGTCCTTTCTGATGTCAGTATAAATGAGAACCCTTCATTTAGTCAGCTACATTGTTAAAGTACAAATATCTTATTTTATTGCAGAAAAATTAAGAATGAAAAGCATTATGTAGTGTAAGAGTGAAGCTAAGCCCAGCCTCATTATCAGTCAAGATTACCTATTTAAAAGTCTCCCAGGCAGGGGTGGGGGAAGTGGTAATTTAAACAAATGGCTTACAGTGATATGTTTAATCTGTCACTTACTTTGGGATTACATTTTTAACTCCAGCTTTGAACCCTCGAGGTTGACACCCCTTAGAAATCATCCTGCTAAATCAAGAGCCTGGATTCACTCTTCTGTTACTCAGTTGGCTGGCTGCTCCCTAAGTATGCCCTCTGACCAGTGAGTGATGTTGCCCATAAAGTAACTTTTGTGCTGTTGTTGCTGTTTTATTTTTAGGTGTCATTTTTAAGCTTCCATCTAACAGAAGCTCACACAGAGGCTACGACTCTGAAAATGTCTCTCTTCCTCCTATCGTAAAATATACTATCCGCATGAGTCTGAAGACTGCACAGACCACAAGGAGCATAAGAACCAAGATTTGGGCCCCAGGGCCACACAATTCTCCATCACACAACCAGATCTACAGCCGGGCTTTCATTTACTTGCAGGATAGTATTGAAAGAGCAATCATTGAATTACAAACAGGAAGAAACTCCCAGGAAGTTGCTGTCCAGGTTCAAGCAGTTCCCTATCCCTGCTTCATGAAAGATAAGTAAGTGAGTGGACCTACAGACCTTGCTAGTGGTCAAACCCCCTTTGGGAAGTCCCTTATGCCTTGACATATCAAATGGGGGTAAGATATTCACTGAGCCTTTGCCATCTGTTTAGAACCTAAAAGAGAGCATGCCTGGATGTTTCCTAAGGAATGGAAGCACCAGCACCTTGCATTCTTTGTGAGAATAAGATCATAAAGTCTTAAATTTAAACTCATTGCTCCATATGAAACCCTTCATCATGTGTTATTTTGTTTGTTCTACCTCTGTCCCCTGTCGGTTAAATGGAAGCAGTATCATCATCCATAGTTTTCAGATAAAAATGAAAACCAGAGAGCCCGAGTCACTTGACCTAAGATATATGGCTGATCCTGCACTGGGCCACCTGATGACAATACCTGCATTTTCTAAGTCCTAGACCAGACCTAAATCACACGCTTGGAAGAAGCTTTTACAGCAGTGTTGTTATTAACAAATAGGAGCCCTTACCTAATTCTACAGCCAGAAATTTTAACAAGAATGGACCTGGTCCAAGATAAAATTCATTCAACAAATGTTCTATTATGAACATCTGCCTCAGGAAACAAATATATATTTCCTTTCCCCCCTGAAAAGCATCCTTTTCAGTAGCAATACATTTCTGCACACTAAAGTGATAGATAACAAGCACTAGTGACCTCATGGTCCATTAATATTTTGCATTTTCATCAAATGTCTAAGAATGGTTTTGGGACCTTTCTCTAAATGAAAGCTTTGTCCAGCCCAAGATGCAAAGTACATTAATGAAGAACCTCACCAAGAACAGCTGCCTTTGTCTTGTCCATTGAAGGGCTGTCAGCATCAGAACCGTGGCCTCCTGTGTACCACCACCACCAGCATCTGGTTCACGAGCAAATTCCTGGTCTGTCCATATATAGTAAATGAGCAGGCTTCAGGTTGCGACCAGAACTCTGTAAGGTTGAAGGGTATTTGTGCTATGCATCCAACTTGGAGAAATTCCAAATAAGATCCTTCAGGCATTATGACTGGCCACTCAGGAATTCATGTAGAAATGATGGGGCTGTTGAGGGTCCCTCTACTTCAACATATTGTGAAAAAAAAAGCATTTCTACAACATTTCTGAAATGTCTTTGAATAATTCAAGTTCTTTGTATTTTAAATAAAATATTCTAGATTTTGTATTATTTAGTTTAGGGAAATTTAGTTTAATAATACTTACAAACTTCCTTAAAAGTTAACATAGTCATTTTGGACACTGCCACTTTGGGATAAGCATGCCAGTCATCATCTAATTTTGAATCTGCCATTCAGATAAGCAAAGTTTTGAGTTTCGTAATTATAGCTGTATAATGATTTTCCCAACCAGGACATACTCAAATGCAATTTAAACAATACGGCAATTTTCTCTAACCACCCAGAGCTGTGTTTTCATTCTTACACCACCACAGTAAGAAAATGATAACCCGCTGTTAAGTCGGCTTCCCGCTTCATAAACAGTGGAACCATATTAATAGTTATTCTGAGCTCCCTAATGGGAGTGTAATTTCCACACACACGGTGTGTGCTTCTTGCACTCTGCAGTCTGCAGGGCAGCATTTATTTTGATGACTGGATCCTCTGTTTCATTTCACAGCTTCCTCACCAGTGTCTCCTATTCCCTTCCGATCGTGCTCATGGTTGCCTGGGTTGTATTTATAGCTGCCTTTGTTAAAAAGCTTGTTTATGAGAAGGACCTTCGGCTCCATGAGGTATGTTGTTAATCTTTTCTTGTTGTGAATAGGTCCTAATCATAGATCAGCTAATTGCTATGACCTGCATGGTACATATTCAGACTCAGCCAGCATAGCCCATACCTTTTGAATTAGAAAGACAAACATTTTACAGATCACAATGGTAGTCTTTATTTTGTTTTCTCCAAAGTGACGCGAAAGACGTCTAGTGAGTACTTCTGAGAAGATAAAACCAGAGTAATAAAGTATGAATATAATTATGATCCTCACAATAATGTTTTCCAGTGTGATTCCCTATAGGATACAGGCTCTAACAAGGTTTATCAGTTTAGATGTTGATGCCAACAAGGAATAAAGATGGCAACCAAGCCAGCTCCTTGTAGGTATAGACTCAGACATGGATACTGGCGTGAGGGTTATTTTGTTTTTCAAGGACAAATTCTCTTTCCAGTATACTTTGTCTCTTGCAGTCATCTTCCAGTTACAATTTTCTAAATGTCTCATGAACTGATTTAAGCCCTGCTGTCTTCCCAACTATATGCCATGTTTTCCTAATGACAGTCTGAATGCTTGAATTCACACCTCAAACCCTAATTGGGTTACATAGTCCTTTCTACCCTGTATGTCTCAGGTTCCCGATCCTCAAAAGTGGGTCTTCAAAGATTAAAGGATGGCTTTGAAGCAGAAAACTGTGGTAGACGCTGAGCTATTTTATACTTCAAAACAGATACCTGCCTCAAATACGTTACTCATGACAGAAACAACAAGCATATTTGTGGATGTGTTTCTCTATATGCTCATGTGTTTATGGGCATACATATGCATGTTTCACACTCATCCCTTTGTTCTGTGTTAGAACATAATGCTGTTTGAATGCATCCATGTACGTCACCCAAAATATCAGAACACAATGTGGTCCTTTTCAGTAGAAGAGATGAAAGGCATATTTTTAACAGTGAGCCATTTCTGCATGCTAGCTCTATGCCTTCACTTAGTAGACATCAACCTTCAAGTTTTAACCACATGACCACAGGGTCAAAGTCACACACTGAAAAAAAATCACTGAATTGAAATAGAGCATGAAGCTTTGAGTTTTCTGTTTCTGCTAGTCATGTTTGCTTGAGCCTCATCTCTAAACTCAGCATCTTTTTTTTCTAGACTTTTGCATAATGCTACAGGATGGAGGTCTCTCATAACAGAGAAGGTGTTCAGTTACCTATATTATTTTTATCTAAGATATTGGCTCCTTTTTTCGAAGCCTCTGAAATTAGGATGCATTTGACACAGTGCCATGACTTACTCAGTAGTAATTTTTCTTTTTTGGTGGCATGCAAATTAATGCCATGTCTTAAAAGCAATGGCATCCTAAACTCAAGGGGAAACAGCATAGCTGTGAAATGAATTTGTGAAAAGTGTGGCATGAATGGAATGTCCCCAGTGACTCCAGCTTGTCTCTCCACTGCCCTCAGTTCACAGCTACCTCCTTTTCAGAGATGAGAAGGCTGTGTATGCCCAGAATGTGAGAGGTGGCCTGGTGAAGACTATGAACCTAGTTAATCACTATCATCAGGGATGTCTTGACCTCCACCCAACCCTTTGCTAAATCATTGCTGCTTTCCTTCAGTAGTGCAGACTTTGAAGACATTTTAAGACTGATGATGGCCAATCTCTTGGATTACCAGAAATGCAAAAATATTTTTTAATGCTGTCATTTTATATTCAGTTAAAGTGTAAAAAGTGCCCTATCCTATTTCTTTTTCATTCAAATTAAAGCACAAAGGTTAAAAAAATTTTACGTCTTTCTTTTTATAACATTTTTAAAATTGGGTCAAGAAAACGTATTTGGCTGTATCTCAATGAAGTCATTAATATTTGACCCTATTGTAATATGCCTCTAAAAATCTCTACCTTTGGAAGTAGCACAAATATTTATAACCAATAAGTCTATTTTTTGAAATTAAGCTTTAAATACCTTAAAAAATGTCCTTCATGAGTTTTGTGCTATATTCTGTGCTTTTAACAGTTAAAATATCACAGCTCTAAAATGTTGATATTTTATAAAAGAAAAAGTTTTATTTTAATTTTTTTCTGTGTTTTATGATCTAGTTGTGTCTAGTTGATCTAAGACTCCATTGTTGGGACTTTATATTCAGCTATAAGCAGGATTTTGGAGTTTTTCTGTAACTTCAGACATACAACCAAAGATATTTATTAGTTATTACCAAGAAGAACACAAGAAGCTTCAGTACCCTAGAGCTTCATATTAAATACCTTTTATTTGCTTTCATAACACATGTCATTCCTTACCAGCAGAAATTTGGAGCATCCGTAATAATAATCAAAACATCCCTTTTAACTTACAAAACTTTTTAAAAATTACTATAATCTTTTGTTAAGAAAACTAATTTTTAAAAAATGAAAGAAAAATGTCATTATTCCTAATGACTTAGTGCTTGGCCTACTGTTGAATTGGGTGACATTGCTGACAAGCAAATATATGAATATTTGTGGCTTCTTTTCCTGAATTAGTGTTCACCTCTAAACAGAAGCCCCTTAGGGATATGGCAACATCTTACAAATTCTTCTGGAATCTCTTTCTCAGTGATGGCTGTGAACTGGACCAGCTTTGACCACTGTGTACCAAGGCTTTTCTGGTTATCAGATATTGATGAATTGCACTGTCAGGTTAAGGAGACTTGGGACAAGTGACTCTTTTACTACAAAGCTGGCACCTGGCATTTGCCATTTTGAGAAGGAACCAATAGCATCAAGAAAGCACAGCTAGCCGTTCTCTGTGGACCATCTTCCATCCACAACTTTGGTCTTCTTTGTCACCACAAACTTGACAGCAACTCACAATGATTTATAGATGACTTGTCTTGCAGAGTCCTTTCTTGTTATGAATACAGCTGTCCTCGTGACATAAAATCCTAAAACTCTGCACTGAACTTTCATGCTAGAGAGTTCGCTTGTGAATACTTCAGAGACAACCCAGCTAGCCTGTTTCAGTGAAAAGTGAAATGACCAGTCTCAACATTTTATCAGCTCTTTGCAGTAAGAATTACATCTTGAGTTTAAAAGTCTAATTACTGTGATAAGCACCTTCATTGTTAGGTGTGAGGCTTGCCAAAGTGTTGTTTAATAAGTCTAAAAGTGGAGACTATTCTAGATGCATCAAGACTTTAAACCAGGGCTGCTAGTCACCAGGGGAGAAAAGCGTGTTTAAAACATGATGTACACTTTATTTTGTGGTCTTCATGTAGCCTAGATATGTGATAGTCACCTTAGAAAATATATTGGCATTGTTTCTTACTCGTGAGCATTGCAGTTGGAAGGAGTTTTACTTTTTATAGGCCATATAAGATTAAATAGTTTAGTGATGTGTATGTACCAGTTGGTTATGCTCAACTATGCATAAGTAATTAAATCTTAAAATGCAAATACCATCCAAGGATGATGAAAAGAGCTTGCATGTCAAAATCACACTGGGATTGATGAGTATATCTGAAGTGCAGTCATCAAAAATGACACAATAATTTTCTTCAACTGGATAAGGAATATGGGAAGAGTTTCTGGAGTAAAATCATTGAATTTTTTTCTTCTTAAAAAAATCAAAATGTAATTTTGTTTTCAATAAAGACAAGCTTTGCAATTAGGGGAAACTTTCCATGGTGAATCTTTGCTCAATGCAGTTTCTTCACTTTGACCCCTCTTCATATTCCTATGAAACCACAGATGAAGTCTTCATTGCAGTAGGGATGGGGCCAAGGAGGAACACTAGAAGAAGGTGCAGAAGAGGACAAAGTTAAGAGGAGAAGTCACCGACTTTTTCCTCAGTGGTGATTAGCTTAAGGCCCACTGCTTAGACTGTTGGCAGGCAGGTAGCTGTCTCCATGGTAACAAGAGCAAGCAGAGTTATCAAATGTGATAAGCTTAAAAAAAGCAGAAAGCAAAATGTGCTACATTTGGCTTGTAGAATAAAATACCCAGTGCAATATTGTTATTGTTGCTGTCATTGTTTTTTCTAGACAGGATTAGGAAAGAGACATTAAAAATTGTTTATTCTACAAAAATACTGGACTATAAAGCTGCTAGTGGAACATCTATTTTATTATTTTAAAAATGGAACACTAGCTGCATAAGTTTGTTCTTTATCATTTATTGTTAATACTGGGATATCCAGGTTTCCTAAGTCTTCCACTTGTACCAAATTTAAGACAACTGGAGTTGAAGGAAGACACTTTTGCATTCTTGCACAAACAGACCTGATACTGTGATGGAATGTCTTGTCCCTGGGGATATCACTGAGTCAGAAAATAATATTATCTGAGAAACTGGTATCTCAGATTCCTGAGCTCACTGTGGGTGTATGAATGCCTCTTTGTAGAAGATACTAAGACTGACACAGACTGTCCATTGATGTAGGGATGAGGAGGTCATCACACAAGGCAGAAAGAAGATCTTCCTCCAAACTTCTATGTTTTGAATAATAAGTATTCACATCTATTCTGTTTTTCTCATGAAGCATGAACAATAGTTATAGTGTTCATTAAGGCTTATCACCCCAGCAAGGTGGTTATCATCAGGCTAAAGCTGGACAAAGCCCACAAGAAGATCCTGGAAAGGAAAGCCAATTCTTGACAAGTAGGAAAGGAGAAGGGCAAACACCAGGAAGAAACAACTGAGAAGATGCAGGAGTAGGGGTGTCTCATACGCAACTTCCGTTAAAGACTGTTTAAGTAAAAAAAAAATGAACTTTTATTATTTCAATTTCTACACTGGGACTGAAGTTAAACTATGTGCAGCTTCTTCCCAGACTGAAATATTTATACCTGAGCAAATGCCTAGTTCGTGCTGTAAAAATCATAGAGGAGACACTATAAATATGGTCCCTGATTCTAGAACACTTTAATCTAGAGAAGTCAGCTACAAAATGTCAAAACTAGAACTGTAATGTACATACAGGTGTGTGTCTCTAGTGTGAGCATGTGTGTCTGTTTCTATATATGGTGTGTGTGTGTGTGTGTGTGTGTGTGTGTGTGTGTGTGTGTGTGTAGGTCTGTGAGTATGCATGTATATATGTGCATGTATGAGGGTGTATGTATGTGTGTGAGTGTGCATGTGTCTTAGTGTGTATTATGTGTGTGTGTGTGCATGTGTGCATGTGAGTGTGTGTGGTATGTATGTTTATGTATGTGTGTGAGTGTGTATATGTGTGTGTGAGTGTGCGTGCATGAGTGTGTGTGTGTGTGTGTGTGTGTGTGTGTGTGTGTGTGTGTGTGTGTGTGTGTTACTAGGAATTGAACTCAGGAACTCTGCAGCTAAGCAGGTGCTCCATGCTCATTTATTTATTTACTTTCTGGATGAGAGAGAGAAACAGAGATAGAGATGGAGAGAGACAGAGATAGAAAGACCAAGTTAGTGTACCATGTATTTGAAGTCACAACACAATTTTCAGAAGTCTGTTCTCCTTGTCATCTTCTAAGATCAGGTATCAAATCTAGGTCATCAGGTCTACAAGCAAGTGCCTCTACCCACTGAGTTATCACACTGGTACTAGAAATGTACATTTTATTCACAAGAAAGGTCTCCTCCAAACAGAAGCATTGTTTGTGTTGGGGTGCCACTCTGGGAACTTAAAATCCAAGAGGAGCTGGCACAAAGAGACTTAACAATCAGAGAGAATTCACATAGACTGTTCAAACATATATTTTCATGTATGGGGAGATTCTTGGACATTTTGTCATGATGCAGAAGGAATTGTCACTTAGGGATTCATCAGTCAAATAAACATCTAACTCTCCCTTCTTCTAGTACATGAAGATGATGGGCGTGAACTCCTGCAGCCATTTCTTTGCCTGGCTTATAGAGAGTGTTGGATTTTTACTGGTTACAATTGCAATTCTCATCATTATACTCAAGTTTGGCAATATTCTTCCCAAAACAAATGGCTTCATTTTGTTCCTGTACTTTTCGGACTACAGTTTCTCAGTGATTGCTATGAGCTATCTCATCAGTGTTTTCTTCAACAATACCAACATTGCAGCTCTAATCGGAAGTCTCATCTACGTCATTGCCTTTTTTCCATTTATTGTTCTGGTTACAGTTGAGGATGAGTTGAGCTATGTCATAAAAGTATTCATGGTAAGCCAACTGTTGGAGTGTGCACTAGTGTGATATAAATGCCTCCCTCCCTTAGTTCATGAAAAGCTTCTCAAGTTGAAAGTTCACTTACATCATTAAAAATTAAGTGACAGCAAAAACCTTAACTCTTCTAATGATAGATTTTTGTAACTGCTGTCTTCTCTTAAAGGAAACATTTCTTCCCACAGCTTCTAGAACCATTAATGATGCTGCAAAGCTCTGGTTCTTCACCAGTTAAAATTGTACCTGCCATGTTTTAGAGATCACCAAGAATTCTGACTTCTCTGGTTCAAATCCTTAAGCATCACAGGACCGCTTGTGTTAGAATCATTCTCATGTATGAAAAGTACATGGTTTTCATGAATAACACTAGCCTGAAGAAATAGTGATGGGTGCATTGACAGCACGTACTCAAATTTAAATTTTTCCTTCTGCTTTTCCTAATTCAGAAGCACTAAATTGGAGAATAAGATGACTGAATTTAAAATTCAGAGAGCAGAGCACTTCCAATCATATTAAGAATTTGCTGTTCATAGACACAGATTTGATGAGTAACTTTAATTCAACACTGACTGCTCTAAGTTTAAACAAAACTTAAATTTATAATGTGTAGTGGTTATCAATAGTCAACCAACAAATATTTTAGTGTATTCTTATTCATAATTATGTCACCTGAAATAAATTTAGAAGCATTTTCTAGTCCTGATGTCATTTAATTTGAGTCTTACTACTCTATTACTCTGTAATTTCCTGCCTTATAAATTTCTGAGAAACATTTAATGAGCTTAAATATATATTTTGGATTCTTAAAAAGCAGTGTCCAAGTTTATTGCCTCTTTCTCTGTTTCTCTACTTTTTCTAGTTTTTCTTTCATCTCTCTGTCTCATTGCAGTATTTTTTGGCAAGGGACTTTCAGTATTTTAAAGAGACTTAGAGAGTGAGCATAAATTTTTTCTATATGACTAACATTTTAAGCATTTTGAGACCCTCTAGCTGAAATCCACTGGCACTATCACCACTGTTCATTTTCTTCCCAGAGCCTGCTGTCCCCAACAGCATTCAGCTATGCAAGCCAATATATTGCACGATATGAAGAACAAGGTGTTGGTAGGTTCAATTTCTTTAAAACAGGATTTTATATCTAACTGTGATGTGTGTCAAAGAGGAATAAATACCTGTGATCAATTTCTAGGTCTTCAATGGGAAAACATGTACAAGTCCCCTGTTCAGGATGATACCACCTCATTTGGCTGGCTTTGCTGTCTAATTCTAGCAGACTCTTTCATTTATTTCTTTATTGCTTGGTACGTCAGGAATGTCTTCCCAGGTAGGAACCTGAATTCTATAGATACACTCTTCTTGTAGCTTTCATCTCTGTAAGTCATCTTATACCAATAGTTGGCTTGCCATATGGAATCTCCAAAGCAGTATACTAAAACCCTAAATTAACCAAAAAATTCAGATTAAATACATTGTTGTGTTCCTCTGATAGTTTTTTCAAAGACAGAGTAAATTCAAAACCATGTGACAGTATCAGGTCAACCCAGTCTCTTTTCAAATAGAAGTATGATGCACCATAAGGCAAGACCTGGGTTTCTTAATTTTATGGGGGATGAACTATATTCTCAAACACAGATTTCCACTTTGAATCTTAAGCAGTTATCTTTTCTAACAGGCATAGGTATTCTCCCACTAGGGTTATTGATATGTTTACATTTTTGGTGGATGAGTGAGTAACATTGCATGCTTTTGTTTGCACAAAATGGTTGTAAAAGATTACTGTCTTGAGACAGAAAGCATATCAGTGCTAACCTGGGACTTGGAGTATGACCTTATACTGTGCAAAGGAATCCTGTGAGAATTCTGTGGAGTTGCAAAATTAGTTTAACACTGGACTGTGGTAATGTTTGCTTCGTATGTGAACAAAAATCATCCAACTGCACACTTAAAATGACTAAATTTGTAATATAACTATAATTCATTGATATGTCTTTTAAAAGAGATGATCTTTTTGGCTTTGTAAACTGAACTCACACTTTTAGTTTGTATAGTATTCTACAAAATGAAGCAATTTCCTGAACCATTCATAGTGTTTCATTTCATTTCATTCTTCCTCATATATTCTCATTACAGGGACATATGGCATGGCAGCTCCGTGGTATTTCCCAGTCCTTCCTTCTTATTGGAAAGAGCGATTTGGATGCTCAGAGGTGAAGCGTGAGAAAAGCAATGGCCTTATGTTTACCAATATCATGATGCAGAACACCAACCCTTCTGCCAATAAGACAAGTAAGTCAATAGCATGTATCATTATAAGAGAAATGACATCAAAATTGCATGACTAGTGGATTTAATTACATTTTTCTAAATGATAAAATTATCATCCCTTTAGTCATGCATGAGTATGTCTACACATATGTGTTTGCATTCTTACAGGGATTGAATTGTGCCTTCTCCTGGGCTCATTAGCTCAGTTGGTTAGCATATGCTGCTAATTAAGCCAAGACTGTAGATCCCTTTGTGGTCCAGTTAGACTCACACAGAGAAAAAAATTGTTCCTTGCCTACAGCCTGCATCCCTTACTCTAGCCATCTGCTACCAGTCATAGGAGTAACCAAGGAACAAAACTGGGTAATGTAGCATAACCCACAGCTGATATGAGAAAAATAGTGCAAAGCTCACACCTCACTGACATGGGGTGAGTGCAACTGTCTCTATGAAAAGGTGCCCTGTGTAAGTGGTGTGGTGGTGATGCCTGAAGAAGATACAGATAAGAAAATTAACTGGATTCTGTAAACCACGGATCTGACAAAACCTTGCTACTGTAAAACCACAACTTGCAAACATTTATTTCATAAAATGATGCCATCTTTCTTCTATCAGAGAAAAAACCTTCTGGGCTATCTTTTGAATACTTAAGATCTGTTTAAAAAAGAAAGCCGTAAAATTATAATACTATATTTGGGTACTGTTTTTTTTCCAAGAGAGAAGACTAATATATGAAGCCCCAGAGAATGTGGTTTTGCACTCTTGTTCATTCTGTAGGCAGATCAGAAGGTAGCTAGAGAATATAATAAATCAGTTGCTTCTGACCTTTCTAAGATTAAAGATTATATTTACATAATCTCCAATTTTTAAAGGAAAGTCTAACCTAGGTCCATTAATTACTGGTGAACTTCCAACTCTTCTCTTGGTTTCTCTCCAGGTCCTGACTGTGCATTCCCCTCCAACATTGAACCTGAACCTAAAGATCTCCAAGTTGGAGTTGCCCTGCACGGGGTCACAAAGATATATGGCTCAAAGACAGCTGTTCAAAACCTCAATCTGAACTTCTACGAAGGGCATATTACATCACTGCTAGGGCCAAATGGAGCTGGAAAAACCACAACCATGTATGTCATTTTTCAACTACATGTCAAACAAGGATATTATTAATGACAGCTTTTTATAAACTAAAATCCTAAACTAAGAAGAAAGCAGAACTATTACATCCTCCAGGTTCTACTTGTCCATGGTAGAATGAAATGTAAACCAGAGAGTCCAAACTGTGAGCAATAAGGCCATTTTATGCCATTGTGGAATAGTTTTATTTGTGTGACTTAGTGCCTCTCCATCCCATGAGTCTTCAAATGTTTTATTCAGTGCAAATTCCAAATAACAGTAAGTTTTCTCGGCATGTCTTAGATCAGAAGTTCTCAACTTTCCTGATGCTGCAACCCTTTAATACAGTTCCTCATGTTGTGGGGACCCCAACCATAAAATTGTTTCCTTGCTACTTCATAACTAGTTTTGTTACTGTTATGAATTGTAATGTAAATATCTGATATGCAGGATATCTGTTATGTGATCCCCAAAGATATCAAAACCCACAGGCCTTAGGGAGTAGAACACCCTGCAATACAAGGTGTGCATATTGAGACGGGGGCTGGTGGTGGTGGTTCACTAGTGCCGTTCTGTTCAAAAGGTGTGTGCTCTCTGGTTAACCCTGGTCTTGGATCCATACTGCCGTATCTATCAGTCTGTCCCTTTTATTTGTATTCCTCTCCAGGCCAGGTGTAAAGCTGAGTTTGTACATCCTAACGTGAACACACAGCCCCATCTTCTCTATCACAGGAAGCACTTGCCGTGATTCACAAAGAAACTTGCCAGTATCGCACACAGGTCAAGGTCAAGAGCAGCACACAGGCTTTCTCTGTACTGACTGTCCTGTGACAGACAGAGAGAGGGTCAGGATCCCAGATTCCTAGATATTTTTATCTTCTGTGTGTTTACTGTGCTGGTTTGCCTCCAGTGGAGGCTTCTCCACCTGTGCATACTTGCTGGCAGTGCTAAGAGACTGTTGGATTCCAGCCCTTGAGGAAATGTTTCACTTGCTCTGTGTTCTATTTTTAATAATCTTGAGTAAGTTCAGTGACTTCTCAAATGCTGGCATCAATATTTTCTCTAAATAACTGGAGACAAGTGAAGGTCGTGAGAAGAGTAAACACACAGCCTCTTAGTTGTATGACCTGTTAAAAGCCAGGGTTGGCTTTCTAGAATACAACACTTATAAAGAACACTTATACAGCATATTTTCCCAATGGGAAATAAGTGGCTGGGGAGAAAATAGATAGAGAATGTGTTTGAAGAGACTATAATTCTGACTAAGGATGTCCTATTCTATTCTATTCTATTTATTTATTTATTTATTTATTTATTTATTTATTTATTTACTTACTTACTTACTTACTTACTTACTTACTTACTTACTGAGATAGGGTTTCTCTGTGTAACAGCCCTAGCTACATAGACAAGACTGGCCTCCAACTCACAGAGATACGATTGCCTCTGCCTCCGTCCGGAGTGCTGGGATTAAAGGCGTGTACCACTACTGCCCAGCAAGAATGCACTATTTTATTGATCTAGATATAATCCTAAAATATCAAAAAGAAGCATGTTGTTTGTGTTCCAATGGATGTTATGAGGAAATTTAGAGACAGGAGAGAACTTCTCTAGACTTTCTGGAGATTATGTTATAATGGAGGGAGGAGATGATTACTAAAATAACTGCCCAACTGACTAACCACTTACAAAGTGTTGAGGGTTTTCTAGGTAGAAATATTTTGGCTGTACTACAGAGACTGGATGGGACTAAAGATGGCCAGTTACTTCAGAAAATGTGGTGATAGCTTCTGCCCCCTGGTGGTAGCAGATGTCGGCAGTGAGGGGACCAAGAGACCAAGAGGGTGTAAACATGACTGCTGAAATACAGTTTTGTGCAAATAGTATATTAATTCATCCCTCAGTGAAGAAGGGAGAAAGATAGGATCATACTTGGTCTGAGGACCTTGTAAGACAGTTGTTCTCAGCCTCACTAATGCCGCAACCCTTTAATACAGTTCCTTGAGTTGTGGTGACCCCCAACCATAAAATTATTTTGTTGCTACTTCATAACTATAATTTGCTATTGCTATAAATCCTAATGTAAATATCTGATAGGTGACCCCTGTGAGTCACGGCCCAGAGGCCGAGAACCATTGTAGGTACCTCATGAAGATGCAGCATGGTCTGTGGATTCGTAGGCAAGCCTGGGATTAAGTGATAGAATCTAGTCTGGAGACACCAATTGGAGATTTGCCAGTCTATAAATAGGATTCCAAGGAAAACAGCATGTTCAAGGACAGAGTGTCCTTTCAACTAAAAAGCACCCCCAGTTTGAATACTATTACCACTGCCATCATCATGCAGTGTTTACACAACACCCAAAATAACTAAAAGCTTAAAAGTCATTTTTTTATTTTTTCATTCCTACTTGATGCCTTTTTATTTCACAGCTTGCTTTCACTTAAAGTGATGCACTCCAATGTTTCTTTGTTTCTCACTCATAAGATGTATTTAGTTTTGCTATCTAGTTTGAGTGATTGGTCCATACCTAATTTATTGCGTCTTCATTTCCAGCTCCATGCTGACTGGGCTGTTTGGTGCCTCAGCAGGTACTATTTTTGTATATGGAAAAGATATCAAGACAGACCTGAATACTGTTCGTAAAAACATGGGAGTCTGCATGCAACATGATGTCTTGTTCAGTTACCTCACAACCAAGGAGCACCTTCTCTTATATGGCTCCATCAAAGTCCCTCACTGGACCAAAAAGCAGCTTCACGAGGAGGTTAAAAGGTGAGTTAAGCCAGAAGCAAGGACATGGCTTGTTAACCTTTCCCAAAGACATATATACCTTCTTTGGTCCGGGAGGAATAACAATAGGAAATGTTCCCTCACAAACATGTTTGCTTTGTTTTCTATTTTTCTGGTAACATATATACTTCACATTATCATCATCTCCAGCTAGTTATATGCACATTGTTCAACTCTTCCTCAGTGCCTTTTATGTTGCCCTGATCCTTTGTTTCTGTTCTGCATCCGTACTACAGTCCAATGCCTTTTAACTGGGCTTCCAGCTCCCCTGCCCCATCTTATCTATTCTGATTAAAGAGCTGTCAGAGTGAGCTCTGTCAACTGAAAATCAGGCCATGTTATTCCTGCATCACCTAAAGTAGCTTCGGCCACACTTAGCATAACATTCCATAATGTCATTACCAAGGTCTATCAAACCCTACATGACCTGTCCTCTGTCTCATATCTATTTTCTCTCACACTCTCTATTCACTGTGCTCTGTGAACATAAGGTACTCAGACCCTTGACTACACATAACAGACTCCCACATGTCTTTCTCCTTGCTGTTCACAACTTATCACACCCTTCCCAAGAGTCATTTGACCACCTTTTGGTCAAATGACCACTTTTTAGGTCTTTGCTCATCTCACTTTTTCTGAAAGTGATTACTATATATACATACCTAAAGCAGTATGTCCCAGCCACTCTTTCTCTTGTGTTTCCTATGTTATTAATTGTGTGTTGATTACCACCTAGCATATTATAAATTTTCTTGATATTATGACTAATGGGGTTTCTTTACATTATGAACACATTGCACACATAATCTCTTTATGAACATGTTTTTTGTGTATGTTCATTGCTTTTCTCTGGGACCTATGAAGTGATGTGGCACAAAAAAAGCCCAATGTTCTAACCATTTGTCAAATGCATGGACTATATATTGTCTTGTGTTTTTTCTTAGTAATTATGATAATAGGATGTTAAATGATAGTAAACTATTTTGTGCTATCAGTGTTGCATTGTACTGATCATAAAAGGCATACTCAATAGTTATTTATTTGAAGGACTTTATTAATTATTTTTTGAAGGACTTTAAAAGACACTGGCCTGTATAGCCATCGCCATAAAAGAGTTGGAACATTGTCTGGGGGAATGAAGAGGAAATTGTCCATATCCATAGCTCTCATTGGTGGTTCAAGGGTAGTGATACTGGATGAACCATCCACTGGAGTTGACCCGTGTTCTCGTCGAAGTATATGGGATGTCATATCCAAGAACAAAACTGGTACGAGTGTTTTTTCATAATTTCTTCATGGAACAGTCATAAGTCTACACTCAGGTTTATTCAAAATCAAGTTGAAACTTTCTTGTGTATAATACAATACCCTCGAACTGTCTGAGGTGGGCTCTTTCTTTTCCTAAGCTTTCTCGGTAAGATGTGTGGATCAGTTAGTTAATACCTATCTAGTAATCACTGTGAGTTGAACTTAATGGGCTTTTTGGGATCGTGTAGATCCAATGGCAGTTCCAAATTCTGCACAGAGGAGCATGGAATCTAATTAGAGATACCAAACATACACAAATGAAAATAAACCAAAAACAAGACTAAATAAGTAGTAATCAAACTGGAGTGGATCAATCCGAGAGGAATATTCAAAAACGTCTTTAAATTTACTGCTCTTTTATAGTGAAGGAAGGAAATCGAGCCAGAGTGAGAGAGAGCAAGAGAGGGAGGGAGTGCACACTGAAACAATGGAAGCAAAACTCTGACAAATGAGAAAGGGTTGCTGATGCCCACAAAATGATGGACATTAGCTGTAAAGCTTAATAAGGACCCGCTTGCTGCCAAATTACATATAAGACACCCTCCTGTAAATTGAAGAGCACCCTTCTGAATTTCCCTTTGATTGTTATGGAGGTTCACTCACCTCAGTTTAATACCACTCTTGTCCTCAGAAATCTCAGAACTTGCTCTTGCTAATTCTGTTCCATGGAGCCTGTATCCTCATTTTTCATTCTATGCTGTTCTTGACTTTGTTTTTAAGCCAGAACAATCATCCTGTCAACACACCACTTGGATGAGGCCGAGGTGTTGAGTGACCGCATTGCCTTCCTGGAACAAGGTGGGCTTCGATGTTGTGGCTCACCATTTTACCTCAAGGAAGCTTTTGGGGATGGCTATCACCTCACACTCACCAAGAAGAAGGTTTGTAAGAGGGGAAGTGCACTGTCTCATGAGGTGATGAGTTAAGTGTTTCTATGAATTCTCTCCAGCGTGACTCATTGCTAAAGTCCCTCAATATGATCCTTTATGTGTTTGTTAAATCTTAGCAAGTGAATTGAAAAAGCAAAACAAAACAAAAAACAGATCTCTGCTCCCGTCTCAAGTGTATCTAATGTTGTTAGCTTCCCCAGAATTTACTAAACTTAACGGCAATTTCCCACATGCTGACAGTGTTGCTGGCACTGCCCAAAATGATGCCACTTTAAAGGTTACTGGTGAACTGCCAGCCTTTTTCCTTCTAACATTTCAGAGAAATTGAAAGTTTCTGGCTTAGAGAAAGAAAATGAAGTGCACATATGAAGTCACATCTTCACTAGGCAAGTGTCAGACTATAGAGTGGAAAGTGTGATTCGGATCATCTTTTGGATGACTCCATATTTAAGTTATTTTGGCATGACTTCCAAAATATATGAAGTAATTCAGGCTTGGGTGGGGGCTCTTTCCTTAGTTTTACTCAATTACTTCCACCTTATGAGTGCTGTACCCTTTTTCAAAAATAACATTTTTACTAATTCTTAGAGAATTCCATCTGGTGTAGTTTGATCATATTCACTCCCAAACTGTCTCCATCTTTTTCTTTTCCTACCCACCCAACTTTAGTTTTCTTCACCACACGCATCCAAATCAAGTCCAGTTTGTGTTGCCCAACTACTTTTTCGAACAGGGACTTGCCACAAGTGTGGTCAACCTACTAGTGGTCATGTCATTAAACAAAACTGATTCTCCCTTTCCCAGCAGCAATAGCTATCTCCCAGCAATACCAATAGCTATCATGCTAGTGATGGGATTTCATGACCATCTGCCCAACTCCATGCCGGGGTTGTGTCTGCCTGGAGCTACGGCAGGTCTTATACATACTGCCCCAATTACTGTGAGTCCATAAGTGCAATTTCCCTGCTGTGTCCCTGTTGTGTGGAAGTCATCCACTACCTCTGGTCGTTACAATCTTTCTGCGCCTCTTCTTTGAAGTTCCCTGGGCCTTTTGGGGAAAGGTATGATATGTATGTCCCATTTATGGCTGAGCACTCCACAGCCTCTTCTCTGTATATTCACCAGGTGAGGGTCTCTGCTAATTGCCATCTACTACACAAAGCTTCTAAGATGGCTGACATTCAGTGTTTCATGGGTATAGCAATAAGCCATTAGGAGTCTTTTAATAAAACTTTCTTCCTTAATGAGCTATCTATTTCTACCCCATGCCTAATTAAAAGGGCACAATTTCTTCCATTCCTCTTCTAGTGGCTGCGGGGATTTCCATCTAATCTGTCCTGTATTTTCTTTTAAACGCTAACAAAATTATCCTTGAGCTTCAAAAACAAAAATAGTAATTCATCATTATATTTAGAAATTCATATATTAAGGGATATTGTGCTGCCTGATGTATCAAAGCATTATTCTAGGCACTGGGGCTGGCTGCATCAGTGAATTCATGACATGAAACTCTATATTCTGGCTTCATGAACTTTGTGTTTGATGGCATGTGAAAAATTCAGATGCTGTATTCAATGTGTAAATTATTTTAACACATTAGCAATTAGTAAATGATAAATTACATGCATGGGATATTTATTTCTACAAATATAGATAGAAAAAAGCCAGGAGTGGGGAAAAAAGTGTCAGTTAAACCATGAGCTGGAGCTGGTGTGAGAATGGGACATGTTGGCTGTCTGGGTGCAGAGACCTGGAGGAGGGCATGCGCAATGGCCAGACATACTGTAGCAATAGAGACAAAGAGCTGACACTTCGCTAAAGCAGGGAGGGGAGGGTGGGTGTGGGGGTGGAAGAATGCAGCTGATCAGAGTGACTTGTAAGTCCCCTTATGGGACGGGGGATGGCTAGAAGGATGGTATGTGATCTGATTCAGAAGAGTTTGCTTGACTTTCCTTCTCCTTCCCAGAGTCCAAATCTAGACACAAATGCAATCTGTGACACAGTGGCAGTGACAGCAATGATCCAGTCACACCTCCCTGAAGCCTACCTCAAGGAGGATATTGGGGGAGAGCTTGTGTACGTGCTCCCTCCATTTAGCACTAAGGTCTCGGGTGCTTATCTGTCACTCCTGAGAGCACTGGACAAGGGAATGGGTAAACTCAACATCGGCTGCTATGGCATTTCAGACACCACTGTCGAAGAGGTATGTGGCCATCTTCTTACTGCTTGTTCCATATATTTCCTTATTGTTTGTTTATTTGTTATTTAAAGTGCTGGAAATCAAATCCAGCACTGTGAACAAGGCAACTGCTATACCTCTGGACTTTATCTGTACCGAATTCCTGTGTATGTCTGTGTCTCTCCATGTGGATAGGTTCACGTAGGTGCAAGAGTTCACATGCACTCTTGTCTGCATGCCTACAGTGGTCATGGGACAACCCTTGAATCATTTCTCTGGAGCTGTCTACTTGGCATTTTGAGACAAAGTCACTCATTGGCCTAGACCTCAGGAAGTAAACTAGACAGGCTGGCCCACTGAGCACTGAGGATCCATCAATGTTCACCTTCCCAGTGCTGAAATACAAGTGCACACTGTGACTCTGGCTTTTGTGGGTTCTAGAAATGGAAGTCTAGTTCTCATTTACTAACTGAGTTCTCTCCCTACTCCCACTCCCACCAACATGGCTTGATTTATTGGGGCTCATATGACTTTCTTGTCCTTAGAGAAATATGTAAAGGGTTTTTTCTAATTAAAGGGAAAGTATTTTAAATTAATATGTCACAAAATCAGAAAAACTTAAAATTCTCGGTACCATTCTAATAGAAGATTGATTTCTGAGAAGAAAATGTTTTTCAACATTTTACATCCAAAAGATGAGAATGACCATCTTTTACATGTAAAAATATTCTCTTAATGTAGGTTGGGAAATAGTTATCTTAATAAATGTCATAATAATTCAAAATCAAAATCGAGGTCCCAAGAGATATAGACCCCTTATGTTAATGAAGTGATCTGACTTCTTTTTCTAGGTCTTCCTGAACTTGACAAAAGATTCGCAAAAAAGTGGTAATATGAGTCTTGAACACTTAACACAGAGGAAAGTTGGGAATCCCAGTGTCAATGGCATCTCAACTCCTGACGATTTGTCTGTGAGCAGCAGCAACTTTACAGACAGAGACGGTACAAACCCAATGCGCATGCTCTGGTTACTTTTCCTAGATGGTGGAATGGGGGAAAGAGAGGCACAGATTTTGACTCTCCTTTAGAATTCAACTTTAAAGTTTCTTTTAAAATTAACAATCCTAACACACAAAAAGCATCCTTTCGATACACAAAATAGTCATTATGGCGCATCACAGTCTTCCTTTCAACAGTGAGATGGCTATGAATGTGAGGTGAACTTGGGAAATCCCTCTGACAGGTGATGAAGGGGTGCTCTTTGCTCATCAGAAATGATTCTCTGGATGCAACTCTCTGTAATTTCAGAGGCGTGCTTCACAAGTTACAGTTCCTCTGGCAATCAGGGCTGTGAAGGAATGAGCATGACTATCTTATCAGGGACACTCTATCATTAGATGCACACATGTGGGACCAAAGTCACACAAAATAAAGTTGTTGGGTTGTGGATTTTTTTATCACCTTTCACTGGGAAATTTGTCTATCTCCCTCCAACTCTGATTAGGAAGGGGACAAGAAAATCCTTTTTGGGGGGCAAAGTCTCTGACTTGGTTAAGTTAGACCTGAAGGTTAATATCTCTATTTAAATGCTATGCCTTCAACTCTTCACCCAGGATATATTTGAAAACTCACAGTTTTTACACAACTTTGAGGGGTGAAGTTCCTTTAAAAGTAGCTTTTATTGTCACTTAGTCTCTTTCTGACAGTTAATTTATAGCCCGGAGACATGATTTACTTAAGGAAGCATGCAGTAAAATGATATACGAATTATGGAGAAATCATTTCAGCAGTTTGATTAAAGTGGGAGACATCTCCAGGAACAGAACTTTTTAGTAAACATTTGCCTGTCTCTCAAAGTCAGGAAAGAACATCTCTGATGTTTGTACACTTCTGGAATTTGAGTCTCCTCTGTCTTCCCATTTGTCATCTGTTAGGGAATATGTCTGTGGAGTCTGAGAAAGTGAGGGCTTTGATTGGAAAGTGGTCATCTGCCTCTGTGTATTTGCCTCTGCCTTTTTCTCCTAATTTGAAGTTATTCTTCATTCGGAATGCTCCCCTCATTGACATTATCTTTGAGGAAGCACGTTCACTCCATTCTGACACACCTGTAAGTCATCCACATGTAATTTCTCAAGAAACAGAAAAGACTACTAATTAACTCAAAATATTCAGCTCCTTGTACAATTCCCTTTTGCAGAGATATGAGTTTGCATTTAAGCTCGTTCACTCTGCTTAATTGGAATTCATTTTAAATTAAGCAGCTTTGTATTTTTTCTTATCGGCTAAATGAAGATCATGATTTTTGTGCTGCATGCTTTGTGATGGAGAATTTTAAGTGTACACAGAGTTGACGAACACCATTGTCTTATCACAGGTGAAAACGGGTGGTGGCAGCTCTACTTGAATCTACCTGGGTGGAAAGCTGATGAAATGGTTAGCCCTAAGAGCCCCATGGAGCAGCTGCAGTCACCATGGCTTCCCTGGCTCCCAAAGGCACTGGAAAGTTTTCTCAGGCCTTAGAAAGCATTTCAGAGTGGGAGTGCTAAGTAGACAGGTTCTCAATGATTCTTTTATGGATGCTCTAGGGCTGAAGGTGGAGTCTTGAAAGGCGACAATCTTTCTAAATTTCTAATGAGAGTGTGATGAATATATGGTTGAATGAGAATTAAATCTTAGAGATGGTTTCCTTTTCCATTTAGAGTGAGTTCATTGGACTTCATGTTAGAAGCAGAAACAATGGAATTAATAGTCTCTACTATAGTAGGAACCAGTTCTTACACTAGGCTGATGTTTTATTTATATTATTTCAATTCAATTTTGATAATACTATTTTCTGTATATTCAAAATTAGTAATGACATATTGTGTCTGTATTGAACTTTGGAGTGTGGAACAGAATTTATTTATACAATTCTGAATCTTTAACTTTTCCATTTAAAATTACTACATGTATGTATGTAACTGGTGATAGTGAGTCATAATTTTTATAACACTCTTATATTCAGTTATATATGGGGTATGTATTGTGGTCCCTGACTTAAAGCAATATTAGAAATGGACGGCTGAACCTTCAGTCTGAACATTGAAAACAGAATCTTCTCCCATCCTACAACATGATCCCATTCATCTGTGGTTTGCAAAAGTCATGTTATAACTAGATTTATGGAAGTTACCCGGAACCACATCAAATCTCTTGTCCTTACTCAGACAAAGTCCTGACAAGAAGCGAGAAGCTGGATGGCTTTGGCCTGTTGATGAAGAAGATAATGGCTATTCTCATCAAGCGCTTCCACCACACCCGCAGGAACTGGAAAGGTCTCATTGCTCAGGTCATCCTCCCCATCGTCTTTGTAGCCACTGCCATGGGCCTTGGCACGCTTAGAGATTCCAGCAACAGTTATCCCGAGATCATGATCTCTCCATCCATTTATGGGACCTCCGAACAGACAGCCTTCTATGCGTGAGTTACTTTCCAACAAGATTGTTTCCATAGTGATTCGAGAGTCTGTGCCTGGGTGAAGCAAAACACAGCATTTAATTCTGCTGAAGAAACGTACTACTTAGAACAAATAAGTTCTTAAGAGGATTTATGTGCATCTACAAAGAAAATTAGAGTGTATGTTTACTTTTAATGGTTAGACTTCAATCATATGTGATTGTTAAATTCAAGTCATAGCAGAACTTCAGGGCAGGAAAGCCTGTATCTTTCATAAACTTTTGCACCTATAGTGTGGGTGTACCTGTGTGCTAAAACTCATGTCTAGCATGTGTGGAGGCCTTGAGTTCACACCCCAATGGAAGAGAAGGGGAGGAGAGTGGGGGAGGCAGAGAAGTAGAAAGGGAGGGAGGGAATGGAAAAGCAGGTTTGTAGACGGCATAATTCATGTCTTAAAGTTATTAGTGAATGTGAGTTTAGTGACGGAGTCCATGTTGCCTAATATTGCAGGAATTTTGATCCAAGCACAAATGCCCTGGTCTCAGCATTGTGGAATTTCCCTGGCATTGACAACATGTGTTTGAATACAAATGCTTCGTAAGTTGTTCTCCTTTCTTCTTCTTTCCAACATTGTAGTCTGCATGAGTGTGAGTGGGAATACATAACGTGCATGTGTGTGATTTTTCTGGAAAAAGATATTATCTTGATATGAATATCTAGATATTCTGTATCTAACAGATTCTATCTTTCTTTTCATTCATTCATTGGCAATACTATACCATAATAATAAACTTTAGATTCCTTACATATTTGATCCTCTTATATTCATAGTTACATTTTACAATTACATTAGAATTATATTGTTCATCCCATTTTATTGCTTTTAAAGACTTACTTATTTTTCTTTAATGTGTATGTGTGAGCACCGACATGTGTATCTGTGTACAACATGCACACCTTGTCCTCACAGAGGCCCGAAGAGGGTGTGGGATCCCTTAGAATTGAAGTTATGAGTCATTATGAGCCACTCAATATAGATGCTGGGAACCAAACCTAGGTTATCTGCAAGAGCAGCAAGTTACGTTAACCACTAAGCCATCTCCAGCCCCATTAATCTCTTTTTAAACAAATATTTATTTAAATTATAAACAAACGTATTTTACTAAGCAATCTCAGTTCCCTCTCCCTCCCATTCTCCTATGCCCCCCACGAATCCCCCCATCCCACCCCTCATCCACTTCCCAAAGAGAGTGAGGCCTTCCATGGGGGAATCATCAAGGTCTGTCACATCATTTGGGGCAGGGCCGAGGCCCTCCCCCATGTATTTAGGCTGAGAGAGTATCCCTCCATGGGGGAATGGGCTCCCAATGTCCATTCATGCACTAGGGATAAATACTGGTTTCACTGCCAGAGGCCCCATAGACTGCCCCATCTCTTTACAGATGAAGAAACTAGGGGCCATAGAGCCTTTGTATTTGTCTGAGGAAGTCTAGATTGCATGACACAAAGGTAACCTAAGATCTAAGGCTCCTGACTCCACTTCTGGCATTTTCATATATATAGCATAGCTGATTTAAATGTTCAAGCTAGCACATAACATATATTAACCTGACTTTAGTGCATCAGCAGAGAGGATGAGAAGCATAAAATGAACAAAGGGAACACCAAGTCCTCTCCTTCCATAGTGAGAAAATACACTGAGCTTTGATTTAACTTCATTTAGTCAGTTGAGACTGTCCTATAATTCTCACCCCCATTAAACGCCAAATCAAAAACATTATTGCAATGCATGATCAACTTATTAAATATCAGCCAATCATACGTGGGTCTACATACCTGAGTTCAACACCAGCTACTTATTTATATGCTCCCACACAAGCATGAGAACATGCATGTACACACATATGCACACCTCACTTCGGCATCGTTTTTATTTACAGGCAGTGTTTGCAAAAAGACAGTCTGGGAAAATGGAACACAAGTGGAGAAGCTATTGACAACTTTGGTGTTTGCTCCTGTTCAGACAATGTCCAGGTAAAAGAGAATGCAGTTTCAGTAAAGGGGGAGGGGTGAGAGAAGAGAATAAATAGCAAAACTTGAAAGATATATCCAGGTTACCAAAGAGCCAGCGTAATTTCATTTTATGGAAGCTAGTAGCTTCAAGATATAGGTCTATGCAGCTCAAAAAATATTGACTTTGAACTTCAGGTCACTGTTTTAAAAATCTGACTGGAGACAAATTTCTAGAGGTTGACAGTGGCCTTTTAGAAACCAACTGAGAATGAATCCCTATCTCAAGTCCATTCCAGCTGAGAAGCTCAGTTTCACAGCACAAAAAGTGGCCGTGACTGTCCTATTTGGAAATATAGTGGGCATGCCACCACAGCAGCTAGCTGGGAAGTCAGTCACCAGTCAGTCTAGAGAGGAATTCCATGTGTTCCCAAGCAACACCTCAAAGGTTTTTGCATCAAGATTCCCTTCCTGGAAATTAAAAATTCATCCAACAATCACTTTATCTTTATACTATGACTAGAGATCTTAATTTTCTAAGCTATCAGCTCATTAAACTCTCAGGAGAACAAAGCTAACTGGACAAGTTCCATATTTCTGTTTGAGTCACTACACCTGTATCACACACACATACTGTGTATCAAAGCAATCACCCTAGAGAAGAGAAGGTGCAGTCAGTATTTAAATGAAATGTAAACAACATTGGGCTCGTAAACTCATGCAATTGATAAGATCACTTAAAATGTTAAATAAAACTTTTTATTGAAGAAAAGTCTATTGGTTTCTAAGAATCACCGTGCCACCAACTTCTCTCATGCTGGAGGAGTTGCTTTCTTTCTCAATGATTTCTTCAAATGTAAGAAGGTTGTACCCTGACCTTAGTACAACACTTTACAATGAAAATATTTCCAGTGAGCATAGACTGTTTTGGTGTTCTCATGCAAGATAGTTAATAACAATAATAACTATTGTTAGTAACTTTGGAATCTTTCAGTTTTAAATGTTAGTCTCAGCTACCATTTAGAGTGTTCACTCCCTGTTCTAATTTAACAACAACAAACTCATTATTTTGTGTGCTAGCTAGAAAAAAATGAAGTGGCTAAAACCTCATCTATGTTCTTTGAGGGATGGTAGCAATTTGCAGGGAGTGTGAGAAGGAGGCTTCTGAATTGATGGGGTTCTGCCTTCTGCCATAGTTGCTAATTTCATGGATGTGTTGCTTTGTCAAAACTCATCAAGCAGTACCTTTATAATGCATGTGTTTCTTTACACGTATAATAAAATTTGATAAAAAATTTCAGACCTGTACTTTCTACGTGGAGACATCTTCCTCTGATTAATTGGGCAGCCAATGCCATTCTGAAGTTTGATTTTTGGGTAGATGCAACTTGATATACAGTGAAATCCAGTTTTGGCATTTCAGAGGAATCTGCAACTTTATACAGCTCCCATACACTGTGAGCCTCTGGCTCTGGGACTTGGTGTGAATGAATAAAGGCAAAACTGCATTGTGCTAGACTCTCTCCAGATTAAATATCATGGCAATGAGACTTCAGGAGCTAAACAACAGCAAGGTTGTTATGAAGTGTAGAAAGCTGAGTGTAAGAAGAAGTGTGTAACACAAGCTCCAAAGCTGGACAGAGTGGTGCACACCTGTAATCTTTGTCCTTGGGAGGTAGAAGCAGGAAGACCAGAAGGTCAAAGGAATCTTCCCATACATAGTAAGCTTGAGGCCAGTCTGAGCTAGAAATCCTGTCTTAAAATCCTGTCTTAAAAGTAAATAATAAATAGAAATGTGATCTCTATGTTAAGATGTTCCTAGTGGTTCAAGAGGCGCAAGAACTATCATTACTACCTTTGTTACTTTTCTGTAAGCCTAAAATTAGTCCTTAAATAATAAATGTATGTGCATAAAACTAATACATAAAATCTGTATGTAAGCCAAGGTATTTAATGACCATTTTCCCTCCTAGGTTAAGTAGGTAAAACTAATGCCTTGTGAACTATCAATTCACTGCTGTCATTTTCAAGAGTTTCTTCTCATAATGCTATTTTTAAATTTGAGGCACATCACTATCTCGTTCCCTGTGAATTCTTGAGACATTTGAGATATTTCTGTTTAAAAAAAGTTACCTTGTCAGTTAAACATAAGATCATATATTTGCTGTAGGTGAGTCCTCAACACATGCGTATACTTTACATAAGTAATAATTGTTCCAATTTCTTGGCAGCAGAAAAGTTCTACTGACACCTTAACCTTTGCAGTAATGGACAAACCAGGAGACAGTGGCATTTAACAGTCTATTTAACTCACACAGGACAAGAAGGAAGAACTTAATTTGATTTTATTTTCCAGGAATGCCCTAAATTTAATTATTCCCCACCTCATAGAAGAATATATTCTTCCCAAGTTATTTATAACCTCACTGGGAACCACATGGAAAATTATCTCATATCAACTGCAAATCGTTTTGTGCAGAAAAGGTAAGACAGTCTGTTTATAACACATTTAATTGATTTCTGATCTTTATGATAACAGATTTTTTGAGACAGTAGAGACAATAGTTTCAAATTATTTATATGGTTAAATTGATCATTGTTTCGATTTAATTTATTGATGATTGATCTGATCACTGATGCAGGTTTTTTATGGTTCAGTATTTTATTATGTATACATAGCTTTATGTATTGAAATTCAGGTAATGACTAAATTAAGATTAATTTGAGCAAACTAAAAATTACTGGCTTTTTAAGGTCTTAAAATGTATTGTTGAATCTGTACTTGTTTTTATCCCAAAGCAATATAGGAGTTATGTACTGTCCTGCACGTACTTGGAGTTTCAAAGCATGACTTTTTGTGATGGTTGGCCTGAGTTGCAATAATAATTTCTCAAAATGTAGATTGTGCCTGTGAGTGGACAAAGGGTCCTGTGTATGCAAGGCCTTGTCCTCCAGTTCCCTGCACATTTGCCATGATGTAAAGCCAATTAGCATAGTCAAAACTTCCTCCTTCCCTTCATCTCTCCTCCATTTCTCAACGTACATAAGTTCTTCACATTCGCTAGGAAATGTTAAGTTAAAGATAAGCAAAAGAAGAAGGGAAAAATATCATTATTTTTCTACCCATGTACAATCACTATTAATATTTTGTTATTTTTATCCCTGAAATTTTCACAGACATGGGTTTAGTTACAACCAAGTGTTTTCTATATTCATGTATATTAAGTGTTTCATATAGTCAAATATTTTATGATAAAGTAAATTTATTACAATAAAAGATTCATTACAAAAAACTAGCCTAAAAATCCACATTTAAAAACAAGTTATGGTATAATTTGCATGCTAAAACTGTATCTCTGTGCCATCACATCTAGGATGAGGTTACTGTAGTGTAAATTGCACTGCCCCATTATTTAAGTTGAATATAATTTGGCAAATGTCTAAACTAGTCTATTCTGAAAATTATTACTTGGTTTTTAAAGTCAATTTTTATGAAGACCATAAACTGACATGCCTAATTCACATTCAAGCATCTTAGAGGAAAAAATGTGGGAACAAACAATAATATAAGACCAGAAATTAATTAATTTGAAAAAAGATAATAAATTATGTTGCTCTGGTATTATCTAAAAAATATTTAATTACTATAATGTTGAGCTTTTAGATTAGATCATTTCTTTTAAAAATGCTCATTGCATATATGCAATTGTTTAATGTTCTGCTTCTTTGGGAATTTTTATTTAGGCAGGATCTCATGTTGCAGCTCAGGCTGCCGTGGAAGTCATAGCAGCTTTGTTTTCTCAGTTTCCTGAGTGTTGAAATCACATGCACAAGCCACCACCCCAGAAAGATTATATTAATCTCTTACCTTTAGTTATGATGTATGCTTGAGTTAAAATATGATAAGAAGGATCAATAGAAAATATTTATCATGTTGTATTTATTTCATTGTTTTGTGTTCTGGATGGAAAAGAAAATATAAGCTCCTACTGAAATATTTTAGATTAACTTCAGAAGATTTTTTCCACTAAAACAAATATAAATTTTGTTGCTCTATGTAGATATGGAGGTTGGAGTTTTGGGCTGAAATTGACTAACGACCTTCGTTTTGATATAACAGCAGTTCCTGTCAATAGAACTCTTGCTAAGGTAAATTTGGTCTTTCTTCTGGGAGGTCATATAAACAGGGAAGTAAAATTGATATATCTAAGCATTTTCATGTGAGAAACACAAACATATAAGACCAGTTTTGTGTGATGCATACATGTACTCTAAGGAGGCATGGATACATAAGATCCAGAAGACAAGTAAACACAGTACTGTGCTTCTCAAAATAGCCCAAAACACAGCTCCAAACACCTTCTGAAATAGGATAAACACGGTTCATATCCATCCATCCATCCAGTAGAACTTTCAATGAAAATAAAAACGGAAAGCACTCCACTCTGGATAGCAAGCAGGCTGAATCTCTTGCGGATCATTGATATGCAAAAAAGAGCCAGACAGATAGTAGTGCATGGACCATGTTCACCTTTCTCTAAACTTACAGGGTAAGGAAAGCTCAACCACATCATTTAAGGAATAATGGTCAGAGCTGTGATCTGGAACACTAGAGATCAGGGAGGGGCTCAGCATTCCAGTGATGATTTTAGTGTGTGAAAGATTAGTATGTGTGATCCTTAGACTCTTTTGTCTCACTGTGCCTTTATGCTTCATGCACTTTTCTTTATGTATGTGTCACAACCTTTTAGAGATGGGGAATGTGTGTATTTAGCCTTGCTTCTCTCCAAACCTGGAATAACAACTAATTACCGGAGATAAATAACATCAATGTTTTGTTTTTCTTCTCCCTGATAGCACCAATGCTTAGAGACAAGCCAGTCAACGAACCAAAGACATGACTACCCAGATGATAAACAGCACTTATAGGGATTTTATTTGTTTACTTCTTTTTAGAAACAGAAAATTTTAATGTCCTCTAAACATTTCTCATGGGTAGTGAGAGACACATACAACTGAGGAGAAAGTTGAGCAATTAATGTTCACCTGGTTAGTGACTGTTCCATGACAAGTGCCAGCTTCTCCCTTTAGAAAAACTATTCCATTCCATTCTTATTACATCCCTACTCAACAGACACTGTTGGGCCAGACTGTCACAATGCTGTGGAAAGTAAGAATCCCGGAACTTAAGTGTCTTTTTCTTCCTCTCTCCACACACTGAGTAAATGTCCTTTCATAATTAAGGGAGTTTCTAATATTAAATAATGACTCTCCAGGTCAGAATGCAATTTTAAATAAAGACCATTTCAATTGAAGCAGCCTAGTATTTTAAACGCCTTGCTTTTGATATGGAAGGTAAAGTAGCTCTCATTCTGTGGGTTGCTATTCCCTAACTAGGCACAGAAAGTTAGTGGAAATTTTAAAACTATATTTTTTTTCATTATTTATTCATTGATTAATTTTTCCCAGCCCAATCACATTTCCCCTCCCTCCCTAAAAAAACAAAAACAAAAACAAAAACACTTCAGTATATAAACAACACAAAATAGTTATTGAAAGAAACTTTGTTACTGTTTTTAAAAAGTGTTTTAAGCCAGACCTTTAAGTTATTTATAATGAAAAACTAATTATAAGTTTAAGAAAAAACTCAGTTTTGTAGTTAAGGACTCAATATTTGCATAATTTTTAAAAACCTTTCTCTTGTTCTGTTGCTGTTTTTTATTACTGCTAATAAGAGTCTTCATTCTAGTCTCAATCATTATGCATCTGCTACAGAGATACAATGGCTTCTTAGTTCATTTCATGCTTTGCCTGTAGAAGAATCTAGAGCAGTGGTTCTCAACCTTCCTAAAAGGCTGATGCCCTTTAATACAGTTCTTCATGTTGTGGTGACCCCTACCATAAAATTATTTCATTGCTACTTCATAGCTGTAATTTTGCTACTGTTATGAATCATAATGTAAATATCTGACATGCAGGCTATCTAATATGCAAGATGTAAAAGGCTTGTTCAACCCCTAAAGGATGGTGACTCACAGTTTGAGAACCACTGATTTAGAGCCACTGTTAAGTCAGTCCTGCTACTCAATATAGCTGGCTCCCCAGTCTCTGTCCATATATATAATTCAAAATGCACAGATCCGTCTATGATCCACATTCCAAGGGTACCTCATTATCTTTGGGGTGGAAATGAATCATTGGGAAATTGATGCTTTAAAGAGCATCCTAAGATACTTTAAAGAGCACCTAATTTATTGGATTGCAACCTAATCTTGTCTTCTTTTGAAATTTGACAGGTGTGGTATGACCCAGAAGGCTACCACTCCCTCCCAGCTTACCTCAACAGCCTCAACAATTTCCTCCTCAGAGTGAACATGTCAGAATACGATGCTGCCAGGCACGGTATGATCACTGTGCAGAGCCATCACTAACTATGGTCTTTCCTACAGCCTTCAATGTGAACATGCTCTCTGTATCTGTTCGCCCTTGTTGTGGGTTGGTTTACTGCATCTAAATTGCAGCTCCAACTCCTTCAAGATGGGACATTCTGGATAACCCTTAACTTCAGATTAATTTAGTTTCCTCGTTTGCCAAGTCAGGATAGTAACTGAAACTTCTTACCACTCTGCTCTCACAGCTAGTTGTTATGTCCTGTGGAAAATGTTTCAGAACTATTTATTTGTTTGCAGACAAGAACTGACCAATTGATATTCATGCCTATTTTTCATAGATCTATATAAGCAAAAAAAATTTTTTAATGGCAAGTTCTCACTCTGTAGCCCTGGCTGGCTTGAAATTAATATAGATCTATCTGCCTGCCTCTTCCTCCTGAGTGCTGGGATTAAAGTTGGACACCACCACACTCTGTTAGGAAGACAAAACTTTTAAAACACAAACTTCTACATTGTACCCAGAGTGCTTCCATATATGGAGCACTTTTAATATGACACATACATTATGCAAAATATTGATGCTACTTACAGCTCCCTTTGGGGTTAACATTACTATGCTTTCATGTAATGTGAGGTTTTCTGGCCCAGCTAGGTCCTACCGCCCTTCTCTTCCCCAAAGAAACACACAGATGCTATATTAGTTATAAAGCTGTTGGCCATTGGCTATGGTTTCTTATTGGCTAGCTCTGTCAAATTATTAACCCATTTCTAATAATCCATGTATTTCCACATGGCCTTATCTTACTGGAGAAAAGGTTTGGGCCTCTTACTCCCTTGGAGTCTACATCACATCTGCTCAGCGTTTCCACAGAGAAGGGAAGAGGAGAGGAGAGTGATTTCCAGCTTGTCCCTGCTTATATATTGAGTCTGCCCTGTTACATCACTTCCTGCCTGGATCACATGGCAACTTCTCTTTACTACATTTCCCAGAATCCTACTTGACTCCTAGTCCCAACCATTTTGCTTCCCTATTGACCAACAGTACTTTATTCATCAACCAATAGGACAAACATACACAGAACATTCCCCATCACTCCCATGCTTCCACTAATTTGCTGAAGTGAGATTTGAACTCAGGGCTCTTTGAGTCCTGCCTCTTCTTTCTTCTGATGCCCCTAGCTGTTTATCCAGCCTCAGCCAGATGCACTTCAGTTTTGTTTCCCCAAAGCCCTCCACATCACTTTTAAACAGTGCAGGGATGTAAAAGAAGTTGATTTATTTTTTTCTAATTCAATTACTGTTCATCAGACCATTTCATCTCTTTGAGCCTTGCTCAAATTATTTTTCCATATGATCCTAAAAACACAATAATAAGGGGGGATGAAAATGAAGTAATACATTTGCTGTCCAGGACACAGCCTAATAAACAGCCTGTTAGGAAGGATAAATGACACACACTATCTTTTATAAAAGCTGACCTTGCCCCCTTATTCGTTCATCACCCTACCCTCTTGCATTCTGGTGTCTGCTTAATGTGCTCATAACTGTGGAGGTAAACTCTAGTGTCAAGATACACGTTCTGGCAGCAGAGCCTTCGGGGATATTTTCAGAGGAAATAGTGTTTTCCCCCAACTGTTTGGCTTTTTTTCCCCCCTAGCAGGAAGAGCTTTAAAGAAAATAACAAGATGGATAGTCCTTAGGTGTAGCACATTAATAAAGGACAAAGTCAAAAGTAGTAACTAAAATGACATGGTGACTAAAAGCCAGGTGAGTGTCACCTGGATTGAAATAGGTTGCAAATCCTTCTGTGGGGTATTGTATTCAGAGCAAAAGACACGTATTGTTGGGACAGATAATGAAAGTGTAGCAGCTATAGAAATAGCTAGGGAGAAGTAGCAAAGATACAGAGAACAGGAGAATGTCACGTCGTTTAGTGGCTCAGCTTCTGGAAACCCATGTCCTGGTTTCCTTTATAATTAGTGTTCATTACTTAGACTAATGCAACTGGAGCCACTCTAGGCTCCAGGAGGCCTGTTGTAAGGCCTTACCATTGTGTTTTAAGTTATGGAGTATAAAAGCATCTGGGAGCATAAAACTTATGCTGACCCTAAAATGAAATTTATTTTTCAATTTAAAAATAAGTGAAGTTATACATAAATTAAGAGCAGTGTGTCTTCTATTCTTTATTAAATTTTACTATTCAAATTTATGGAAAGTAACAACATTCTACCCTCTCTGCTAGACATTTTGTTCCTTTGGAAGAAGAAATCTGTGTAGGGTCTCCCATGACAAGAGAGCTTGTCTGTAAAATTCAACCTATTCGTTCTCATCACCTTTTCCTTACCATCCTTTACTTGTTTGAAGCATCTTTGTTAGATTCTAAGTGAACTGGGTTTTACTTTAGCTGTAAAATTCATTTACTCTGAAGCTTAATATGCTAATGAAATATTTTAATTAACTTTCATCAGCAATGTCAATAACTGTTACATTCATGGGGTTCCCTCTAGTGGTTAAATTCATGTGGAAATTCTATCTTCCCAAAGAATACTGGTTTGCATGTTTTCTCTGACAAATGTTATACAGCTATATGCTCCTCCTACCCTGCTGTTTAGTCTTATCCTTTGTTGCCTTAGCAGCAATGGCCAACTGGAAGCATCTAATTTTAGCTTGATGCCCATACAGACTGCAGAAAATGCCTCCATTTGATATAAGTTGCACGTGAGGAGGCTAATGGGAGATTTAATGTTTGACTTGCTTTAATAAGCATCCATTGTTTCAGTCATATACCTAAAACATTGTGTTGGACACTGTAGCAACTGTGGGGATGTCTATGATAAAGAAGTCTAGTCCTGATATGTTACTTCATCTTTCAATGTATACTTATGAGAACACCTGATTCCACAATATTTTTCAGAGTAAGCAAAACTATATTTGCAAAGATTCCTCTGGCTAAATAAAAATATTTCTTGATTTCAGGAATAGAATGTATAAATAAAAGACAAACATTTCCTGTCTATATTATAATTTAGCAGGCTTTAAGAAGGGCTAAGAGAAAAATAGACCTTGGTTTTAAAAAAAAAAAGTTACAGGGCTTACTGGCCAACACCTTTAACCCAGTACTCAGGAAAGAGACAGAGATAGGTTCATCTCTGTAAGTTCAAGTCCAGCCTAGTCTATATAGTAAGTTCTGGGCCAACCAGGACAGCACAGTGAGAGAGCCAGTTTAAAAAATAAAAACAAAACAAAATAGAGACCATTAATCTTCACAGAAGATAGGAAAAGTAAATTCCCTATAATGTGATTAAAATCAGAGGTCAAAGTGTTTTTTTTTTTATTATTGTTGTTTTCTTTGTTTTTGTCTTTAAAAAAACTGCATATTTTCTTCAACATGCTATTTGGCTTAGTTAAAGTTAATATTGCTGTGGTGAAACACAATGACCAAAACAACTTGGAGAAGAAAGGTTATGCTTGGATTACAGTTCCATATCATTGTTCATCATTGAAGGATGTCAGGACAGGAACTCAAACAGGGCAGGAACCTGGAGGCAGGAGCTGATGCAGAGCCCATGGAGGGGTTCTGCTTACTGGCGTGTTCCTCATAGCTTGCTCAGCCTGCTTTCTGATAGAACCCAGGACCACCAGCCCATAGATGGCACCTCCCACAATGGGCTGAGTCCTCCCATATCATCACTAATTAGGAAAATACCCTACAAGTTTGCCTACAGGCCAATCTTATGGAGGCATGTTCTCAAGTGAGGTTCCCTTCACTCAGATAACACAAAGCTGTGTCAAGTTGACATAAGGCTATCCAATACACTATTGCTGAGGAACTCAACTGAAAGTGTCACACTCTTCCTAATAAAAGCTATCAATTTAAGTTACCTTAAGAATACACACAAATATTGCACCCAAGTGTCCTAATACATACCGTCCAAGTGGTAAGCACAAAAATTGTTTCTCAGTTTATTGCTCCTTGGGTATAGAGGATATCCTCAGTCTCATGCCTTACCATTCTTTGCCACATTTATCTAGACAGTATACATTCTGCCTTCCTACTACATATGACCTTTGGGAAACTTGAATGTCCACTTTAAACTCTGACTAAAAAAGATCAAAAAAAAAAAAAAAAAAAACAGACAGGAAAGATCTTTGCTTCCAACTCAGAAATAATAGACAACTCTGTGACAACCCAATAATTTGTGATTGTGGTGGAATTAAATGGCTACTAATTTAATATTGAGGCAACTAGAAGCTCTGAGGCTTCTTGGGATGTTATGCAAATGCAACACCAAGGTTCCCAATTCTAACTCTGGTAGGTAGAACTTTCAAACAATAAGCTTCTTAGAAATAGAAAAAAAAGGAGGGGCCATCTTCTGGGGGGGACCATGTTTCCTGACCACTATCTTTAGCTCAGAAAGAAGGGCTTGGGTGGTACCTGCTCTTTAGAGGGGCTCATATAATTGATGCCCATGTGAGTTGTTTATTTAAATGCATTAATTTCTGAAATAAAGCTGAAATGCAAATAGGCATGACCAGACAGAAGAACACAGGAAGCAATCATTTGAATGTACTCCCAAGTATGGCACATGCTGTATATGTTCTTGTCTCTTTACAGAAGGTCCCACACACAAGCAGACAGTGTTTTTTTTTTTTTTTTTCTTATTAAGAGAAAACCAGTAGTCAGAGGGACTTGGGATGAAGGGAGGAAAGCATTTTCCTTTAAATGAGAGTCTTTGAAGTACAATTCTTTGGCTCAGCCTGTAAGAAATAAAGCATTGTATATTATCCATATAAAAGTCGGTGCTCTTGATAAACTGAATACCCTCTGACAGCAGGACTTTCTCCTCTTCCAGGGATCATCATGTATAGCCATCCTTATCCAGGGGTACAAGACCAGGAACAAGCCACGTAAGCACATCTCCTGCCTTGGCATGGCTCCTTTCTGGTTGGCATAGCTGAGCTTCTGTATAATGCTCAATAATTGGAAATCACAGTGGTATCCGAATGAATGTCAATCTAGAAGGGCCGGTAATATAAGTCACTGACTGGGATAAAAGGAAGGCTCTGGGAGGATGTGGAGAAGAGCTGCCAAGTAGAGCTTGTTGACTGCAGATTCACTGAATCTGCTGCTGCTACGAGTCAAGTGCACAAGTGCTTTATCATTCCAACTTCCCTGCATAGCATTTAAGTACTGTTTCTCTGCTCAAGATCTATACATCCCTTACATACACTCTGTAGCCCTTGGAGACCAAGGCTTTTCTGTCAAACACCCCCAGCCAATTCAGATGCACTAAGGCTCCATTTATTCCAGGGTCACAGCAGAGGCCTGTCGAAGATAGTATCTGGCTGCCTAGCAGGAAGCCTTATTTGTGCCACAGCTAGCTCATGCACTGTCTGGTTGATAGTCTTAGTCATGAATCTTCCTGAAAGGGGAAAGAGCTCCAAAAACTTATGTGTACTTTCCTCTCCCTATTGTTCATGATAGAATCAGCAGTTTAATCGATATTTTAGTGGCGCTCTCCATCCTGATGGGCTACTCTGTCACCACTGCCAGCTTTGTCACCTACATTGTCAGGGAGCATCAGACCAAAGCCAAGCAATTGCAACACATTTCCGGCATTGGTGTGACATGCTACTGGGTGACGAATTTCATCTATGACATGGTGAGTAACTTTTGTCATTGCAAGAGAGAAGGGATCAATTTGAATAGAAGTCTATCAGCTTTACATTCAAGTGCTATTTGCTTTAATTATTCAAATTACTACTGCAAGGACAGCAAATTATGAAAAAAATCAATTGAGTCTGGCTTATATTACTCTGATGATTGGAGGGAGGAAAAAAACCTACCTCTACTATCTCTGAAATATCAGATTCCCAGAGTACATGTTAACATGCAGATTCCTGGGCCTTTCTCCAGGTCTATTCAATCTGTATCTTGGGAGGTGGAGTGAGGAAAGGATGCATTTCAAACAAGGCCCCCCAGGTGGTTTTCAAGCACACTGAAGTCTGAGAACCACTACTGTGGCAAAATAGAAGCTTAACAGCATTACCCCATTGTGCCAAATAATCAAGCTTATAAAAATTTAATCAACTAATAGTGAAAAATTCAAAGTCATAGCTCCCGCTGAATGACACACTAGAGAAGATTACCAGAGGCAAGAAGGATGTATCTCATTGATAGCGCTCTCCTTTCTGTGAAGTGTTCCCCAAGTTCAAATGATCAGTCTTGACTCCAAATGTAGCAATGCTGGCCAAGAGCCCAGATGAGCATGCATTTGCCCATGACTGCGGCTATTGTCTGAGTTGTTGTCAAGATCATTGGCTTGAAGAGTTGGAGAGTAATTAACCGCAGATCCATTTTGTTAATGCATCCAGTGAGCTCTGAAATGTGCTTGTTGCTGAAGCCAAGTCTAAAAGAATGGTAATGACTGCTCTGGACTTCACGGAGCTTAAATGTTAAGGAAGCTTCATTGTGTGCTCTGTGAAGGTCTACTTAAGTACTGAGATCCTGTTGTCTAAATACGGATGCTCACTGCAATTCACAAAATTCCCTTGACCACCAACCCCAAGTTGAGGCACCCCCACCTACGATGTGTGCATCTTGCTGCAAACTCTTCAGCCTTTAATGTCTTTACTTGCCAACAGAATACTGAGGTTTTTCTTCATGTACCTGTGATTTCAAGAGCATTCGAGAATGGTTGTCCTGCTGTTTTGCACAGAATGCCCAACACTGATAACCAAACCTCAGAAAGCAGCCATGTGAGAGAGCAGCATCCAAAATGAAATCAATACTTGGAGGACTGACTCTAATACCAAGAAACATGGCTTTCTTATCTTTCTCCCAGAACCTCTGTCACTGAATGATCCCAAGTCTTAAGCCTTGAGGCAAGAACACCAGGGACTTCCTGTATATCTATCTAGATGGAAACTGCCTTGACCTCATATCAGAGAAGACAAATTCTAAAGTGAAATAAATGTAAAGTAAGCTGGATGTTACATGCAACAGGAAGATAAATAGAAATTTATCCCTACACAATTTTTCTAGGTCAACTTCCTGCAGCTTTAAACTAGATGGCTTATTGATTTAAAAAGAATGCTCTCCATATATTCAACATTGTTTTGTCTATATCCATAGGTCTTTTACTTGGTCCCTGTAGCATTTTCAATTGGTGTCATCGCAATTTTCAAGCTACCTGCCTTCTACAGTGAAAATAATCTAGGAGCTGTGTCTCTTCTACTTTTGCTGTTTGGGTAAGCTGCTGATTATGCAAAGGAATAAGAATAAACAGAAGTAAGCACTCCTCGACACATAGAACCTTAGTCTCATTAGCAAATTTACAATTGTTTTGGGGTCATTTAACATGAGTGATGATGAGCAATATGTTACACTTGCTAGTCCACAGTCTGTAAGTAACACACTTTTAAAAATTAACATTGTTATCACTAACAGGCACTTACTGGGTATCACACATTGTACTAACTTATACACATAATCTAAATTATATAAAATGGATATTTTGGAATGACCAGAAACATATGAATACATATGGATATATTTATTGACAGATTAGATGACTATATATGGCTTTATAAGGTATATGTAAGTTTATTTCTATATATTTTGTTTGTCTTTTAGAGATGCCTATGGGCTTACATACTGTTGTTTCTATAGTAGAGTAATACAGGTTGGTTGCATAATGTAATTTATGCTTAGTGGAAAAGATGGGTCTACTGCAAAAGCATGGGTAGTATCTTTTAGTTAAAAACTGGGGAAACTATGGAGCCTTTCTGTCTCTAGATCCATTTAAAACTACAGGTGCTCATCTTTGCTCCTCTAAGGCCACATGTCTTCTAACCAGATCTTGATGGCTTAGCTACCTATTACGATGTCATTATCTTTCCTCAATTTTAAATGATAAGATTTACTCAGACTGAACTCCTATTTCTGAGCAGCAGAAATCTTGCCTGGTAACACTGTGCCCCAAAGAGGATTAATTTATAGTTGTGATGATGGGAAACTATTTGGTTTTTTTTTTGAAAGAGAGGTTCCTTGCTGTCATTTTAAAACCATCTTTGAGGGTCTTTTTGTCAAAATGAAATAGAGACCTAGCTTCAGGGCTTCACTATTCATCACTCATGTTTGCTTTTCCTTTGGAAACCCATCTGAGTTTTATTTTATTGCTTTGTAGAATTGAGTAACTGAGGCATAATTTTAACTTTTATTATCCTACAGCTACGCAACATTTTCTTGGATGTATTTGCTGGCTGGTCTCTTCCATGAAACAGGAATGGCCTTCATCACTTATGTCTGTGTCAACCTGTTTTTTGGCATCAATTCCATTGTTTCCTTGTCGGTGGTATACTTTCTTTCCAAGGAAAAGCCTAATGATCCGGTAAGGCCCTTTATCTGTCAGTTAAACTTCAGAAAATGCATAGAAACCTTAACATGTTCCATGTGAAAAGATTGTCTTTATATTTAAATAGAAAAAAATCATTTGATTTTATTAAGTTTAGAAAAGGAGAAATTATATATTGAAAAATTAAGCTGTATCTGGGCTAATGCTTAGTATTGTATTTACTGAGTGTAATAATACTGACTTTTGCTAGGTCTTGAGTAAACTGACAGATACGAAATCAGATAGATTGTATGGCACCAGTCTGTCAGTTAAACATTTTATTCACTAACGAATCCCTAAGGGGCAGTGGTGACAAGTTATATGACTGTGGGTTATATAGGATTCATTTGAACACTCATAGAGAAAAAAAAAAACTAATTCATTCCCTTTCAATCATGTATTGGAATCTACTTCATTGTAAGCATCACTCTCCATTCAGAGCTAACAATTACGATTAGTGAAAGAGAAGGACTAGCAGTGCCAGGCAATTGAATGGAAAAGAATGGAGAGGAAATGAAGTCAGGTGAGGAATAGACAAGGACACTCCAGGAGGAGGGAGGAAAATCACCAGGTGGAAGGGGTGTGAATAACGTGAAAACGAGCCATTTGTGCCTCTTTGATATCTGTTGACTCTCCTTCCACCTCATTTCACCTTGTCGGACTCTGCCCAGGCTCAGATTCCCTGAGCCCACTCTCACTCAGGAACCCCCTGACATAGCTTTGGATCCCACCATTCTTGCTAGACTTATCTCCCCTCTATTCTAAGGCAAGTCTAGAAATGACTTTGCCTCCAGGACTGGACCTGAACCTTGGGACACTTCAAGACAAACATTTGTTTTACTTGTATTTTGATGACAAATTCTGCTATTTGTATAGCAAATACAACATGAAATTCCAGCATACGTGTAAAATAGTTGTCAATCTGCACCAGCTTCCTCACATGTCTTCATTTGGTTTTAGATGTTTGTCAAGTTGTTGGGATCCTAAAACTAACTTTTGTCATTGCTCTTATTTCAGACTCTAGAACTTATTTCTGAAACCCTCAAGCGAATTTTCCTGATATTCCCTCAATTCTGTTTTGGCTACGGTTTGATAGAACTCTCCCAGCAACAAGCAGTCCTGGATTTCTTAAAGGCATATGGTGTGGAATACCCAAGTGAAACCTTTGAAATGGATAAACTAGGTGCAATGTTTGTGGCTTTGGTTTCTCAGGGCACCATGTTTTTCTTGTTGCGACTCCTACTCAATGAGTGGCTGATAAAGAAGCTCAGGTAAGTCCCTTGAAAACAGCGCTGGCCCTCCTTGATATTCCAGTCAGAACATTCAGAGATGAGCAACAATCTTTGTGTTTCCTCTAGTAACAAGAGAAAGTCTACCCGAAGACCTTCTAAACACATGGTAGCCCAACTTATCATTCATTTAACTCTAGTAAATATCTGTAATAGTAAACACCCTTCCTACCTGCCTGCAAGTATTTATGTAGGATAAGTAGAAAAATTAAGTAAGCATAGTTGTTACCCTTAAAGAGACTAAAAGTCAGTGATGGAAAGAAGACAGGTGTGTAAACAAAAAGGACGAGTTGAGGAAAATAGTAAAGACCTGAAGGTCAGAAGTGAAAAAGAAGTGTGAGTGTGTAGCATGGGCAGTGAGTCTCAGGAAAGATGACTGGGATGACGTGATGAGAGCATCAAAAAGGAAAAGAGGGACACGGCTGCACTTACTTACCCTGATCCAGCACTGCCTTCCTCGGAGGTGTTCCCAAGATAATACCACAAACTCAGACTTGTGCATGCAAAGTTATTCACCGTACTAACCATTTCTAATAGCAAAAGAGCAGGAAAAAAAAGCTCCAGCATTCTATTATATTGAGCCACAGTGAATGTGGTTCAGTGGAGAAAAGAATGCTTGCTGTGTAAGCATGAGGACCTGAATTCAGATACCCAGCACCTGCATGAAAAATCCAAACATATCCCAGCAAATTACTGTAACCCCAGCATTGTTGGATGCAGGATGAGACAGACAGATCCCTAGGGTTTGTTAGCCACCCAGTTTAAGCAAAACTGCAAGCCCTGGGTTCAGTGACAGACTCTTCCCCAAAGGATAAGGTAAAGAGTGATGATAGGGCAGGACAGCCAACATCCTTCTCTGCATAAGTGTGCATGTATACTTGCACATATATAACCAAACACACACACACACACACACACACACACACACACACACACACATATATATACATATGTATGTATCACATGTACATACAAAGAGTGAATGATCCAATTATCTATGTAATATTTAATCCAATATTCATTAAACCAAAGTGAAAGGTTAAGAAATGAGCATTAAACATTACCATGTGAGTTAAAAAGAAATTTACTTTCTTATAATAGATTACCTTTGCTTTTCATATTCTATTTTCTAGTACCATTTTGACTTTAATATATACCTGCATTACCAATTAAAATACATTTAATTAAGTAATAATAAAAGAAAAGAAGAAAAAGGAAAATATTTTAGGCTATTTAAGGAAAATTATACAATTTGATTAGAAGATAGAATACATGTGATGAAATAGGTCATTTAGGCTTATTGTATGGTTGAAAAATTATGGGATCCCTTGAATGCTTAGTAGAGAGATCTGGTTTGGACTTTATCAGACAAACCAATGGTGGTCTACTAAAGGCTACTGACCAGTGAGCACCATGATCATGTGATGCATTAGCAGGTGTAATTTTGTAGAAGCAGTGCAGATTGGAATGCAAGAGTCAAAGACACAGGAGTAGTTTGGGGTAACTGATAAATGCAGGTTAAGACTGAAGCTTACAGTAGAGATAGAAGTAAGAAGAAAATCAGTTCATGACTGAGGGTTCTAGGGCATTTCAATGTTTGGAGACTAACTGCACGAGTGGGCTTTAGACTAGAGGAGATAAAAAGAAAATACCAGTTTGGGGAATCCTGGTACCATTTAAAAGAAGAGACTTCCAAGGTAGACCTGAAATGATTGGTTTACTGGACTTTAAAGTGTGTGCTTTTCTTGATTTGGTGTTTGCTTGGCAAGACACTGAGGTGGGGCTGGGACTTAGTGAGTTGGCAGGGCTGGTAATCCTAAATTATTTCTTGGATCTGAGATGAGGCATTAGCTGTAAACAGAGTACAGAATAAATGGCGCTTGGATTATGGATGAGCTTAAGAGAGACCTGTGGATTGCCAGCAGTACCGTGCTGGGTTTTATCTCCCTTTCCTTCAAAAAATAAGGACAGAAAAGAGAATATTGTTGAGTGTAGATCTCATTTTAGACTCACCACAGTAAACAGGAGGCAGGCGGAAGAAGAGATGGAGAAAGAAGAGGAGCACGAAGAGTATGGGAGAGGAGCAAGAGAAGGAGAAGGAGGGAGTGGAGGGGGGGAGGAGGAGACAGTTGTTATAGTGATAAAGAGATGGATGACTTGGGGCTCATAGGTACTGAATTCTACTAATGATTCTGAACTCCTGGTCAGGAGCTGACTTCACGACATGCATCTCATTGTTACTGAAATTGGTATTTTGAATTTTAACAGTGGATCTGCAAACATTTCATACGGGGAAATTAATCATTATTTACAAGCATTGCAGAGAATATGGGAAGAACACTACTATTGCCACTTAAGACATATAAGCAGGGTAATGTAACAAATGTAAGAGCAGCCTAATAGTAGGTAGCATGCCCCAAGAGAAGTGAGAGCATTCAAGTGTCCAGACTGAGTGGCATCACTTCAGAATCTGTCGAATAAAATCATTGGATCTGGTTTTTAGGCTCTTCTTCAGAAAATTTGTCTCCTCGCCTATCATGGAGACAGTAGATGAAGATGAAGATGTGCGCGCTGAGAGATTAAGAGTTGAGAGTGGTGCAGCTGAGTTTGATCTGGTCCAACTCCATCATCTCACTAAGACCTATCAACTTATCCACAAAAAGATAATAGCTGTTAACAACATCAGCCTTGGGATACCTGCTGGAGAGGTAGGAACCATGGTTTTAGTCTTCTTCTAGAAACAGAAAACTCAAACCCTGAGTATTTTCATGGACTAGGTGTATGTGTGTGTGTGTGTGTGTGTGTGTGTGTGTGTGTGTGTGTGTATGGTGTTTGCTGTATGAATCTTTGCTGTTGCCAAGGAAGATTCACTCCCAGCACACAGCAAGTCCTGAGAGCCCCTTTTCACTGTTGCTGTCTCTGGGGTAGACTATTGACAGGACTATCATCCTTGTTCAAGATGCTTTCTGGCATCTCTCTTTCCTAGGCACGTTCAAAGTCTGCCAGAAAGACAGCTGTTTTCAGAGGGGATGTCTTAGCATGCATTCATTGCTATTCTTAAGTATTTCACAGGATTGAGGTAGCTTTGAAAGAATAAAGAATATGTCTGTCTTCCTTCAGTATTCTGAGCAGAGCTGGAGAGTGTATGCATCAAACTCATTCGATGACATAAATTATTGCATCAGTGGCTTTTTCAGTAAAGTTGTGATTTTTGTGTAAATTATGTGAAATCTATAACTGTAATTACCTCTTTGAGCCAGCACATCGTACTTGAGGGGTAGTTTATCATGTCATACAAAGGGGCACTACAACATATTTAGGCAGAGCCTCTATCTGTGCAGATGTTCAGACACTTAGAGGAAAAGAGCACCCAATTCCCATTTGTGTTAGAAGAGAAAGTCTTACCACATGCCAGCAGTGCAGTATACTATCCAGAAATAATTCTAGTGATATATTCTTCCAGGGAAGGTGTCTCACCCAGGGACGAAGAAGGAGTTACAATAGCAACATGTCTCCATGACTTACATCTTTTTTCTTTGCTCCCCACCCCAGTGCTTTGGCCTCCTCGGTGTGAACGGAGCCGGGAAAACCACTATATTTAAGATGCTGACAGGAGACATAATTCCTTCCAGTGGAAACATTCTGATCCGGAACAAGAGCGGGTACAAATGGATACTTCTACTTATAGAGCACAACATAATTTTAACAAATTTTTATGTGGTTTCATGATTTCGTTATTAAATCTTCATGGCCTAAGGAGGGGATGGTTGAAGTGACTGAAGTTTACTCTTACTCTGGTAGCAAGAGTATTTTCCCTCTTTTATCAAAATTCTCTCTATATAAACCAAGACAAAACCTCTCACACAATACTTAGTGACCTATTGTTAGAAACTCATGTGTTCTAATCTTCTTCATCTAGATCCCTGGGCCATGTGGATTCTCACAGCTCATTGGTTGGGTACTGCCCTCAGGAGGATGCCTTAGATGACCTGGTAACTGTGGAAGAACACTTGTATTTCTATGCCAGAGTACATGGTATTCCAGAGAAAGACATCAAAGAAGTGAGTATATATGTGGGAAATAGCTGAATTTGAACACCACTGCTATTTCTATTCCTCCTCTCATGGTACTCCTGGCAAAGCCAACATGCCACATAGGAAACTGTAGCATGCCCCTCTAACCAGTGACCCCAATTTGCCTTGATTGTGTATTCTGTATCCACAGCTGCCTAAAAGCTCAGCTTTAGAAGCTTCTTGGCCTGAGTTTGTTCAGTTCCCTTAGTAAACAGATATTCACCCTTTGTTCGGCTCCAAGTTGAACCTTGATTGGTGATGCTAGTGTTTTTTTTTAACTGTTCAAATAAATATTGGTACATATGATTCTCTGCAAAATGTCCAAGTGAAATAGAAGGGCTTCCATTTCTGTTTCTTTTTTACTTTACTTTTTATTTATCACTGCAGGGGATTGCACCTGGGGCTTCATGCATGCTAAGCATATATTCTACCGCTAAGTTACAACACCAAGCTTGACTTTGACTTTTATTCTCTAACTCTGCAACAATTTATTTTTGTAATGGAATGACTAAACTTTTGGGGGCAACATTCCTTTGTTCTTCAAATTCTGGAGACTTGATGGGAACATCCAACTAGGATTCCATCATTCGCTAGGGTTACTTAACTATAAAAATAACTGCAAGAATCCATAGTTCCTAATGCATGGCAGTTTTGATAGCAGGTCAGTTTTAAATAGACTTAAAGTCTTTCTGACAGCTCACAGCTTGGTAAGATGAAAGATGAAGCAGGATGGCAATCAATGGGAAACCTGCCTTTGAACTCCTCTGTCTTAGTTTTCTTCAGCTTTTCAGCCTTGTAGGAGAATCCTGTGGTAACAGCATAAGGTAGTCTGCAACTGTAAACACATGCAAACATTTGGGGGGCGGGTGTTCTGATTTAAAAATGTACCTCCAGGAAATTATTTTTTTCCTCTTTGATGAAGTGTTGATTTATAATCGATCTTTTAAAGTTGAAAGTGAAATCTGTGTTGAATTAAATACTTTTATTTCTCCTAGGCATATTCTCCACAAGAAACATGTCTATTCACAGGCATGTTTTGTTCCATTTTGGTGCTTTAAAGGCTTGACTAAGGGGCGGGTTGCCTAATCCCTCTTCTTGTTATCCACAGACTGTTCATAAACTCCTTAGGAGGCTCCATTTGATGCCCTACAAGGACAGATCTACCTCCATGTGCAGTTATGGCACAAAAAGAAAGCTGTCCACTGCCCTGGCCTTAATAGGGAAACCATCCATCCTCCTGCTGGTAAGAGAGGCATTACGAATAACAAACACTATGAAGAATTAGAAACGTGACATCCAAACTTGTATTGTCGTCTCACCAGCAGCACTGCCAACACGTAGTGCAGTCTCACTGTGTCCCTGTTACTGTCAAAGCACGCATACGACCATGGTAGGAGAATTTGTATTAGCAAATAATTTATGATCATGACACTGTCCTCAGGAAACATCTTGTGTCTGAAGCAATGGCTCAGGAGGCTCCAGAGAAAACACTCAGCATGTGAACAGGATGCAGCTGCAACAAACTCGGGGGTTTGAAATAAGTTATAGAACAGGTTCAAATCTAATTCCCACTTATTGATGAAATCATATTTCTGTTAGGTCCTGATCAAGTCAACTAGCGGTTTCCTTTTTATTTTTTTTATACTGAGGAAGAAAGGTGCATTTTAGAACAACGTGTTGTTCTAAAATTATATTCTTTTGTAGCTTAAAAATAAGAGTTATTTAGTTGTGAAGTCATGGAAAATACAGTGTTGTCTTATATGAATTTTGGATGGGATCAAAATGCATTCCACATTTATATTTGGTTAAGAGCTGCACAATTTAATTGATCACCTGGAAATACAAATTATACATATTAGTGATATAGTAGTCTGCTCCCGAGTTCCACCAAAGCAAAGGGACCTTTATTTCAGAGAAATAAACATGTCCTTATTTTGGAAAATTGCCTTCATTCAAGGACCTCCAAATTTTAAAAGAACTTTAACTGCATGCAGTAAAATCCCGTTATAAATCACCACATTATTCCAGGGATTAAGTCACACAGTGGATCCAATCATTTAAACTGCCTAGACAGACCATATTTCCAGAATACGGAAAGCTTATAATGCATTACATCGCTGCCGGTCAATGTTTATAATGGAACCCTATTGTGTAAGCATCCCTTAAATTGAACAAAACAGTCCTGGGGCATCCTTGTGAGATAATAGATGTAAAGCCACTTGCATGTAAAAGTACCATGTAAATGTTATGTTGTAATGAGCTGAGGAATTGCAGGCTATAAGATGAAGACACTGCCCTATGAATATACTGCATATTCTTTCCATTTTCTTCAAAAACAGAATCAGGACAATACCTCCTTTATCATTTCCTCAAAGCAACACTCATCGCTCTAAGTTTAGCATACTAGTACCCGTGATGAGCATAATTCTAATGGCCCAATTCTTTCCATAACACATATGTTTTGAAAATTTCTGTTTAATCTGGACCTATAATTTGTTTTTATTTATCACCTGTTGGGATCCATTATTACTTATTTACATTATCTGTTGTTTCATTTTAAAAAGTATTTTCTGTCTGAATCTATCAAAGCCTCATTTGTTTTGGAAAATATTGTGGGGTTTTCCACTTTGGCTACTTCAACCAATCTTATTTTCATTTTCCCAAAGAGTCTTAAATTTCAATTAATAACAAAATGCTAGAAATACCTGTGGAATATATTCACTGCAATGTCAAGTTGTGGTTTCTTCTGCTCCACATAATACAGTATCAAAGGCAGTCACAATTCCACTTTCAGGGGAAAGATGGCAATCTTGTTGATGGAGCTTCAAATACATATGAGAGAATGTATAACTAAATGTAAAAACTCTGCTCTTCTGGTAATTGAAGTAGTTTTTTTTTTTTCCAAGGAAACATAAGAGACGGATGTAAAGTAACAGGATGTCAGCTTCGCTGAAACACTTCTTTAAACAGACTGATGATTTTAAATACTTAATTCTGAGCTTTTGACAGCAGTAGAAAAAGCCTATTATGTATAAAACATATACACGCATAAAGCAAGTTAGTCACAGGACCTCGAAACGTGATTTCTGTTCCCAGGGAGTTGAGATATAGTGATTCTTCTAAAGAGCCGTATCAAAAATGAATTAATTTGACACATTTTCCTGGTAATTCTCTATTAAGGACGAGCCAAGCTCGGGGATGGATCCCAAGTCAAAACGACACCTCTGGAGGATCATTTCAGAGGAGGTGCAGAACAAATGCTCTGTCATCCTCACATCTCACAGGTAAACTGAGTCAGGTCCCTGGGAATTCTGATGTAGCACATGTATGATCTAAGTACTCATCAGTGTTTGAAGTATTTTTTCCTTTTTTAATTTAAAATAGAAACAAGCTTGTTTTACATGTCAATCCCTGTTCCCTCTCCCTTCCCTTCCTCCCCTGCCCTCCACTGGCCTATCCAATCCCTTTCTGCTCCCCAGGGAGGTTGTGGCTTTCCATGGGGGATCTTCAAAGTCTGTCATATCATTTGGAGCAGGGCCTAGGCCCTCCCGCTTGTGTCTAGGCTGAGACAGCAACCCTCTATGTGGAGTGGGCTTCCAAAGTCCATTCATGTACTAGGGATAAATACTGATCCACTACCAGAGGCCCCATAGATTGTCCAGACATCCAAACAGACATCCTCATTCAGGGGGTCTAGAACAGTCCTATGCTGCTTTCCCAGCTATCATTCTGGGGTCCATGAGCTCTCCCTTGTTCAGGTCAGTTGTTTCTGTGGATTTCTCTGGCCTGGTCTTGACCCCTTTGCTCATCACTCCTCCCTCTCTGCAACTGGATTCCAGAGTTCAACTCAGTGTTTAGCTGTGGGTGTCTGCTTCTGCTTCTATCAACCACTGGATGAAGGCTCTAGGATGGCATATAAGGTAGTCAACAATCTCATTATCGGAGAAGGGCATTTAAGGTAGCCTCTCCACTATTGCTTAGATTGTTAGTGGGGGTCAACCTTGTAGATCTTTTTTTTTTTTTTAAGTTTTATTGTGTGTGTGTCTGTGGTGTGTGGTGTGTCTGTGGTGTGTGGTGTAGATGTGGTGTGTGTGGTATATGTGTGCATGTGTGTATGTGTGTGTGTGTGTGTGTGTGTGTGTGTGTGTGTGTGTGTGTAGTGTGGATATGGTGTTTGTGGTGTGGGTGTGGTGTGGGTGTGTCTGTGGTTTGTGTGTGTGCTGTGTGGTGTATGTGTGGTGTGTGATGTGTGGTGTTTGATGTAAGGTGTGGGTGTAAATATTTCACTAGACCCAAGATAAATGATAAATGGGTGTTTATTCGGGAACACTTACACAGAAAAATACAAAGAACTGCAGGAATGTTTCTCTGCCCTTCTTACCAGATCAGCTGACCCACCAGAAAGGAGTGCCCAAACAGAAGCCAAGCCTCAAGCTTCCCTCTTTTTCACTTCTGTCCCCTTAAAGCCAACCCAAAGGGGTGTGGCCACCATTACAGGTTCACTGACAAGACGCCTACAGGAGTGTGTGTGTGTGTTGTGTGTGTGTGTGTTTGTGTGTGTGGTGTGTGTGTGTGTGTGTGTGTGTGTGTGTGTGTGTGTGTTTCTGTGTGTGTGTGCGTGTGATATCTATTTGCTTATAGAGATCAGAGAACAGTTTGAGAAAGTCAGTTTTCTTCTTCTGCCATGTGGATCCCAGAGACCAGACTCAGGTAGTTCGTCTTGGAAGCAAGTGCCTTTGCCAGCTGAGCCCTCTCTCTCAGCAGCCCATTTGGAGCATGTTTGCAGTAGGTCAAGACTGGCCTTCACAGTTAGGACACTGTGGTTGAACAGGGCACAGGGACTCAGCAGACATGTTTAGTGTGAAGCTCTCAAGACATAAGACCTGCTTATTCTAAGCTATTGTTTCCTATTGCCTTTGAAAACGTTTCAGAATCCTTAGTGTTTCCCCACATAATACTTCCTCTCATTAGTCAGGTTGAATGATTCTTGGTCCCACACCCACACTCTGGGCTTTCTGTCTCTATGTATTTCTTTATATGTGCTTTCTTCTTGAAGTAGTCACCACAAACTTGCTGGAGGTTCTCATTTTACCAGTCCCCCTAGAACCCACTCGAATGGTTCTCTTCCACAGAGTAGCCCTCTGAGTCTCTTAAGTATGAAGATGCTGGAGCATTTTATCTATGCCTCTCTTATGACATTGGCCTTTCGTTATGTTTTGGATTAAGTTCACCTTTCATTATAATGATCACATAGCAGAAAATAATTAGATGTGTTCATTATGACAGTTGTTTGTATGCCAGCTTCTAGACCATCACCCCGAGGCTAAACATTTTATTTCCATGAACTTCTGCATGCCGTGAAAAGGACAATATCTGGGAGTCCCTCTAGGTGTCATCAGTTATGAAATGAGAGAGCTTGTAATCAGGTACAAACCCCAAAACAAAATCAAATAGAATATGAGATAGCATGAAAGATGCTCTGTGTCATTTCGGGAACACTTCATAACACATGTAGGTCTTGAGTTAGAGCTTGAACGAGCCAGAAAGGACTATTAGGTTTGACAGTGGACGTGATACAGACAAGAGAGATGGCCTCAGGTGTAAGAGGACAGTAATAATCCCCATCTGAATATGTTTAATTTATTTTTTTGTTGTATAATTTATGTTTTTTTTGTTGTAATTCTTTCCCAATAGAGAGTTCTTGTCATTTTGGTTGTGAGCCTATTCTTTAACAGCTAAGCCTTCTCAAGAGAACCCTCAAGGGAGATTACAATGGTGCCATAATGAACTAATGTTTTCAAGCCAATAGTCTATGGCATGGATGTTGATAGTAATCTGCTACCTCTTTTAGCATGGAAGAATGTGAAGCCCTTTGTACCAGGCTGGCCATTATGGTGAACGGAAGGTTTCAATGCATTGGATCTTTGCAACATATAAAGAGCAGGTAACCAACAATACGTTGCTTGCACACAGTGTAGGGGAATTGTTCTGACCATTATGGCTGCTATGGATAGAAAGCCTGAGATGAAGACACCCTTTATTGGAAGTAATCATTGACTCATCTTAAATTTAGATTATTTGATTAAAGGCTTATTGTATGTTTTAGTTAAAACCCCCAGGTCTTAGAAAGTTAGAAGCTCCTAATAGTCATAATAATAAATCATTTACAACAAAAATACTCCCAGGAAGTAGTTTCAAGAATATAACCAATAACAAATTATACTTGACAAGTATATGAAGGCATAGATTTTTTTAATCTACCATGTTCGTTTGCCATTTGCACAAGCTTTCTGTAAGCTATTTAACATTTTAGCACATTGAAAACCTTTTAATCAAGAATGCATTGGGGAAAGATGCATAAATACCATATTAGCATCACACTAAAATTAAATTATTAATTTATAATCCCAAGTGTATGTGCATTTATACATATCTAAGTGAATCTCCCAACTACAGGATGACACTTTATATATTTCCGTATAGCAATTTAATTGTCTTATCAAAATAGTATTATCTGAGATAAAGATAAAATAATGACAGAGACCTAGAGTTGCTTGTAGAGTGTCATAACCTGTTCATGAACTCTGCCCTTAGCATAGGTAACACCAGCATATTGACTTCATACTTAGTGCTGGAATCCCAGTGTCTTTAATCTTCATGGTTGACATCAAATCTCCAATGGCCTGACTCTCAAGACTTTGCTCTACTTTATAATTTAGAAAGATATTTTGGGTTTGTTTGTTTGTTTGTTTGTTTGTTTGAGACAGGGTTGCTCTGTGTAGTGCTTGTCATCCTAAAACTCAATTTGTAGATCAGGCTGGTCTTGAACTCACAAAGATCTAACTGCCTCTGCCTCCTGAGTGCTGGGGTTAAAGATGTGCCACCACTGCCTGGCATAACAGAAAGAATTCAACTCCCAAAATTGACATCTATTATTGCTAATTGATGACTGTCAAAGAAAGCCAAGATTGTGTGTTTTCATTTCAGTGTGGCTCTTGCTCCAAGATTTTGAAGCAGTATAGAGGTAGAAATTAAAAACAAACAAACAAAAAACCAAAACCAAAACATGGCATTGAACGTTTCCAGTTTGCAACATTCTCTGAACTTTTATAGCAAAATGACAGTCTTTATATAAGAAAAGGGGCCATAATGGTCAGCTTGGGATATATTTCATTATCTAGAATTTCAGGGGAGCTATTGTGGCAAAATACAACTCATACTGTATTTTTGCACTTTTAGGTTTGGACGTGGATTTACTGTCAAGGTTCACTTGAAAAATAATAAAGTGAGCATGGAAAACCTCACAAGGTTTATGCAGCTGCACTTTCCAAAAACATACTTAAAAGTAAGTGATGTCTCCACCTTTTGACCTTGATTGGCTTTTTGAGTAATAACAAAGTGAGTGCTATTTCCTAGTGGATCACAGCGTTGTTTTTCATCCTAACCCACTAGTTCAAGATGTGAACTTTATGCAAACAAATAAAATCTCCAGATTATATATCTTGGTAGGTAGTTAAGTTAATCTAGATATTTCACATTTGCATATTAATTTCTTCCTTGCAAAGTCTTTATGATCACACTGGATTTGTTTTCAAGTTGCATACATTGCCAGTTTAATGATTACATACATACATTAAGAAGCCTAGGAATGACAGGTGTTATATGACCAGCAGCATTTCTTAGTAAAAGAAAAGTGGCACACTTAGAATCCTGCAGCCAGGAGATTTTTATCTACTTTGTTTCTCTCCTTTGAAAAATAAATCCACAAAGGTCTGAGCAATCCTCAGCTCCCAAAGTGATTGAAATACCTGAGAGCTGGTTCTTCTTGTTTATCCAGGAAAACCGGTCAGATGAACACACAGGGAGACACACATTTAAGTCTCACACAGCACCTAGTTAATGTATGTGGCAGAGAAATTATCAGAATCACATCCTTGATAGACAGGTCATTTGTACAAATTGAGGATGACAAATAATTGTTGTCAAAAAGGAAATCAAAGTAGAATAATGAAAAGAAATCGGAAAGCTCGGAGTTGAGCTGGCTGTTGGGAGGAGATATCTAAGGGGATATTTAAAGAACTTCATCTCTCTTCTTTGTAAGCAGGAATGAACATCTACTTTACAAAATGGGTGTGGAAAGTGTCTGGTGTCTTCACAAACTATAGGGCATAATAATAATGTGAAGGCAGCAAAAGAATGTGTTTTTAAAATAATTATTTTATCTTCATAAAATAATTTTGCCTCAGTCTCCCCAAACCTTGGATAAATTCTTTAGGACCATTAGCTTTTAAGTTTCTTGTCAAAGCTCATTTTTTTTTTAATCATCAGAATTGAAGTAAAGGACACTTTTCTTCTACAAACGTTGTTGGTCTCACCTAATGCTGTCAGTTGCTTGGTTGAAATGTTTATTTACTGAGTTGAGATTCCATTTTTCCTGGTGTGTGCGTCATGGGACTAAAGCTACCCAATGCAAATGAGCTGATGATAAAAGGCAATTTCTCCCTAAGAGCATGTCCTTTATACTTCTGCAGTAGCATCTACATCTCTTTAGATGAAAAATATGCTGTCTGATCACTTGAGAATTAAATATCAAGATGGCAAGATTACAGGGACAGGGACAAGGAGAGTATAAGTTTATGGGAGAGGCTGGGCTCCAGATAAGGAGGGGAGAAACAGAAAGTCTTGAAAATAAGGCTGAGACACCAGAAGATGGTGGTGGGTGCCTTTAACCTCAGCACTTGGTAGGCAGAGGCTGGTGGCTCTCTGTGAGTTTCAGGCCAGCCTGGTCTACAGAGTGAGTTCCAGGACAGCCAGGGCTACACAGAGAAACCCTGTCTCAAAAAAAAAAAAAAAAAAAAAAAGGAAGGAAGAAAGAAAGAAAAAAAATGCATCGACTTGATAGATTTACAGACACACAGGAGTAGATTCCAGGGGAAGACAACATTTGGTCAAACTAGTATTCACTTCTCTGGCTGCTTTGTGGCAAAACAAATCAGCATGCCTGATCTCTGGGCTTCCAAGGAGGTCGTTGCAGTAACTCAGATGTAGAGTGAGAAGCATCAAGTCAGTAGTGTGAATGGTACAAATAGAGGGAAAAATATCAAACTGGACAGATGTCTTAAAGGTAAACAAACAAGCAAACACCCCCCCCCCCAAATAAAAACCTAGATGGTAAATGATGAAACATTCAGAACAGCAGGTGTTAGATACTCCAGGACAGTCACAACAGATTTTAAAGTAGATAATCCCAGTGGTGAAAGTTTAAAAACAGAGAGCCTTGTGTGTCAAGAAAAGTAGGCATCATCAAAAGAAAGAAAAAAAAAGGCTTCTAGACAACTTTAACACTACTGAAGTCTAGCACTTTTTAGCTCACATCAACTGAACAGCCAAGTCCAGGAATTTTAGACCTATTCAACATCACAGCACATCTACTAAAACTGATCCACAAGCTGAATGTGTGGGACGCATTCTACAGGAATTTCCTCCCTCTAGATGAGATTGTAACTTTCTGAATGGGCAAGAGCCCAGGATGCTTTGAAATTTTCATTAACCTTTTAATTTGCTTTCTTTCTGATGTTTATAAAATTTCTCATCTCATCTCTATAAGCTGTTAGTTTCAAAATATACCCATTATTTAAACCATGGCATGATTTTTGTTTCTTCCAGTGGAACGACTTTCAGCATTTTCTCCAGCTCTCAGTAAAGTGAAATTCAATCAAGTTGATGTTAACTTGCCATTGTAAAACAAGTCTTTCCCTTTGCTTCCTGCAGGATCAGCATCTTAGCATGCTAGAATACCATGTGCCAGTCACAGCAGGAGGAGTAGCAAACATTTTTGACCTTCTGGAAACCAACAAGACTGCTTTAAATATCACAAATTTCCTCGTGAGCCAGACGACTCTGGAAGAGGTAAAATGCATGCCATGATCCATGGCACAGTGTCACAAATTAGTTATTATGCATCCTGCTTATTTCTTCTTAATGACATTTAATTTACTTTTAATTAAATCAGTATCTAATCTTACACCTGAAAACCTTAGCAAAGAGCCTAATTTATTTCTAACTACATTTGAGATATTAAAAAATAGATATGAAAGGCATTAGCAACTATTTTTAGTGGAGAAATTAGTTATTTTTTTCCATTGTAAATGACATCTACTTCCATAAATGTTTATATTCATGGAAAGCAGGAAACCATTCTTGTCACCTACAAAATAATTAGCTGTTAATGCCTCCTCTACTTTCTTTTTGGTAGGTTTCATGACGAAGGTTTCCATTACTCAGTTTCCTGAAATAGGGTATATGGGATGGATGAGTGATCGAGAAATGTACAGACCCTTACATTTATTAAATTCACACATTTAATACAGCAAATGAAGAATTCCTTATACATCTTAATTACCTTTCCACTCAATAGCTTCCTAAGTCATCCATCAATCTCTTCACTAAGTTTTATATAGCTCAACCAACATGACTTACAACAATAAACTCTATGCTTGACTTTGAAAGGGGTCTGAGAGTAAGTCAACGGATTGTGCTGCATCTTATGGCTTAATATTTTATAGGGACTTAAGGCAACAATGACTTCGACAACACTGAAGAATTAGTCTTAGATTTATTTGATTAACATTGAGCATCATGCATAGGAAAACTACATTCTCAGTGACAATGGGATAAATCTACAACTAATAAGTTTAATGGTTTTAATCATATAAAGGGGTCTGCCTGTTAGATAATTGGCAAGCTTAACATAATGGGAGTTTTCTATATAAATTTTATTTGTGCATTACCTCTTGAAGCTAGTGAATTCTCTCTTGCCATTTCTATTTAAACATTTGATAGGGCATCAAGCTGGGCTCCTTATACATACATGATGAAGATATAAACTATAGCTTTAAACTTAGGCTATAACAAAAAAAGTAGTCATAGTCCCCGAAATGGACATTATTTTTAAGGCAGTTGAAGCTGGCTGAATAAATGGACTTTTAGGGAGGGCATGAATAAGTGAGAATGTCCTGAAGAAATATTGGTTTCTTAACCTGTCAGTGTGTGAAAAGAAGAAAAGCATGTAGGGAAAGAAGAAAAGCAAGAAAGAGAGTGGAAGAGAGGAGGGAGAGAGAGATGAAGGCAGAGAAGGAGGGAGGAAGAGAGAGAGGGAGAGAGAGAGAGAAAGAGAGAGGAAGGGAGAGAGAGAGATAGAAGCCTTATTTCTTCTTCTTTTTTGTGCAAAAAAAAGGTTTATTGTGGGAGGAGGAGAATGAAAGAGTGAGAGGCCATGTCAGAATACGGACATGAGAGAGGCAGGATGACAGAGACAGGGAAGAAACATGAGGAAGAAGACAGGCAAGAAAGAAGCATGAGGCAAGAAAGTAGCAAGGGGGGTAAGAAAGAGATAAAGAGAGTGCCTTATTTCTTCCTTTTTTTACTAATGTCTTCCATTCCCTTGAAAAAACTCAGGTATTCATCAACTTCGCCAAAGACCAAAAATCCTATGAAAATGCCGATACCAGTAGCCATGGTTCCACCCTAAGTGTTGACTCACAGGATGATCGGATAGAGTCTTAGCACCTGCAGCAGATTCAACTTCAGTGAAAGACTGGTGGATGCTTTCAGAGAAGACACCATTTCTTAAATTATCTCTTCCTTACAAAGTGTTACACTGTACACATGTGTACAGCACAAGACTGACAAATTATAATAGACATCAGTATTGCTCCTGAAATGATTCCCCTGTACTTAGCACAGTGAGCATGCAGGGTATACACTGGTGATCCTTAGGCAAAATGTCAACCCCATGATGGATGTCTTAATTTATTACTTTCAATAAAAGGACAGCGTAAAAGGCCTGGGTATTAGTAGTTGAAAAGTAAGGCCAGAGAAGAAAAGTAAGGTGGACTGGGGAGGACAAGGTTATGTGATCAAACAAAATAACTTCTTTCTAGAAAATAACATGAACCCATGAAACTAGTGTTTGTGTAAAGTGCTAAGGGCTGGATTAACAATGACAGAAAGCAGTGGGCACAGTCTCTACAGGAGGTGTGCCTGTTAGTTTCAGTGCCTGTGAATACATGGGGACATGGTGAACCCCACAGTGTGCCTTATGGTAAGAATACAATGATACAGCAGTTTACCCTGGTGGTAAACAAAACATAGGCCCATTCCAGTCGTGTCTGGCCAATGGCAAGGCGCATGGAGAAGAGCCTCTTGCTTGTTGACAGGAAACAGGTGTGTCAGCTGGGCAGATCCTGAAAACCAGTAACTCATGTGCTGCTGGCAGGCAACATTTTTAAAGCTCTTCCAGAAACCCTCACAATTCTAGTTTCCCCACAGGAAACTTTGCTGTGAAAGAAATATTAGTATGAAAATATTTTTCAGCTTACTATCTGGCTGACCTGGAATTATATGTAGGGTTATAAGACAGACTACTTGATAATGCCAAGCTACATGCCCTTTGACCAAGTTGCTTTATGTGTCCTTTGAATGTGTGTGTGTGTGTGTGTGTGTGTGTGTGTGTGTGTGTGTGTGTGTACATGTGCAAGTTTGCCAGCTTTGACACAACTGTTTCTGTCTCAATGACCAATAAACTCAAAGTTTAAAAGAAGCTATCAACGATGTCATTTTCTTTGATAAGAAAGAGCCGGGGACCTCAAATTAGGAGTCACATGACTCATGAGATTCCATGTGATCTTGCCCCTGCTACTTTGCCTTTCTGAACAGCCTCCATCTCCCCTTCTTCTTAAGGGTCTGGGTCCTGCTGGCCTCTTGCAGTTCCCATGGTGCTCTACACTCCTCATCTCTGGAGTTTTTTACTTAATGATCCCCTAGTGTGAACACTCAATCCCCAGTCCCTGTGTCCATCCAACAGTCTTGAGAAATGTTACACTTTCCTAAAGAAGCTTTACTGCCTTGCTTTTTCAGCTTAAATCTGATCCCTCCATTCTAATGGAACATGGCCACCCCACTTTTGTGTGAAACCTTATATCATAATTTGTCATATATCTAGACTTTAAATACTTACTTTAACAGATGGTAACACAATTTTTGGGGGTGTAAAAATGTCCTTAACAGTCATGAATGTTTGTCATCCCAGGTCTCCGAAAGTGGATGAAGGGTGATCGAGGACAACTGGGGCTACCTTGTAAATTAAAAGCCATCATGAACTATGTAGTGAGTCCATGTCTCATAAACAAGTGCCAAGGAATTAACTCAGTAGCAGAACAAGTACTGTGCAATGATAAGTCTTTACTCCATCCACCTGAGTCCCGCCGCCACGTGGACGCCCAGAATAATCTTTCTGCTGGCCGCTTGAGTTCTGACCCCCACTTTAGGGCCCCAAATAATACACAGAGAGTTATATTAGGCTACAATGCTGCTGGCCAATTGACTAGGACCTCTCATCTGCTATCTCAGTCTTAATTATCAACCATAATCATAAGACTTATTTTATGGTGGATGCCGGTTGAATGCATCCTGTCTTCCTGGTGGTCACATGGCGACTCCAGAGCAGAGAGCAGGAGGAAGAGGAAGAGAACGACTTCCTTCTTGCCCTTGCTTATATACGAGTCTTCCTGCCTGTATGACAACACTTCCTTTTACTACATTTCCAAGTATCCTCCTTGACTCCTAGTCCAGCCTAACTTGCTTCTTCATTGGCCAACAGAACTTTATTCAACAACCAATAAGACAAACATACACAGAAGGACATTCCCCATCAGTACTCAGTATGTACAAGACCCTGGATATACTCCACATATAAATCTCTTGAAATCTGTATCTATATCTATATCTATATATCCTTTTAGAGTAGAAATGTGACTCTAGGAGCATGGGAGTTTTCAGAATCTCCTGAATTATAAAAAGGTGATTGGACTCTATGAAAGAATAAAAAAAAAATTTTTGCCTACTGGAAATTGGCTTTTTGTGGTTGGTTTTTTGTTTGATTTTTCCTGGGCATTGGTGGGGAGGGAATCAAAGTTTTAAATGGTGTTTTAAAACCAAAAAAATTCTAATTTTTTCATATCTCTTCACTGGGTAGCCACATTGTGGACAGGTCCAATTAAAATTGCACCTTTTTTCAACCTAGCCCCACTTACAATTGCTTTATATGAATGAGTGTGGAAGCCAAGGAATGGATATGGCAACACCTTCTTTGATGAGGTGTGCAATGGTGACTACTCCATCACAGAGAATGAAGAGCCTAAACACAAATACAAGACAGGGGAGCATGTTCTGGGTAGAGTTTCTAACCATCTGAGGATATTAGTGAGTGGTTGTTGCCAATTTAATCTACCCCTCGGTGGGCAGGAATGTCTTACCTGGCCTCAACTTCTCCAACTGCACATTCGCTTAAGTGTTCAATACTCATTTCTCTCAATAGTCTTGAATCCATTTTGATCTTCCCACCTGCACATACAAGAAACATTTGTGGTGTTCAGTATGTATGTGTTAGTGATATGAATAAATAAATGAATAAGAAACAAAAGAGAAGCTAGTGTGGTTGGCATGGAAACCACACATCCTGATTCTGTTTAAATTTCTGAAATGCAGTTTCCCAGGAGGTAGCTTATTCAGACAAAGAGAGAGAGAACGATGTTTGATGCCATATTACAGTGAATCTTCTGGGATGGGAGGGTTTGGATAACATCTTTGGAATCAGAATTCTAATGCCTTGTTTTCATAGATTTCTGCACATTTATCTCTTCTTTGTCTCGGTGTTTGTTGGGATATACCACATAAGGGCTTCATGGTTCCTTTATCAGGTAAAAGTAAGGAATGAGCATGGAAATTTATTTGAGCCTATATTCCCATGGGCTTCTCCACAACGGAGGAAATGTTTTTAGAATTCCCAGTCCTCTGAGGAGGACTCTCCACTCTTGATAGCACAAACAGAGTCTCCCTTCTTTACATGAGTTATTTGAATTACTTCTGAGGATTGTGGCAATTTTCACTTCATCTACAAAAGTAAATTTTCATAGTCATAAAGCATTGAATATAAAACAAGAAAGGATGGGAAGATGATATATACACAAGTCTTTCCACAAAATGTCCTCTGCCTTTCTTATCCACTCCCTGGCAGATGGGTGAGTATGACCTACGTGAGGATGATGGTGGGGGAGATGGAGCAGGTTGACACCCTTTTATCCCCACCTGAACTCAGGGGCCTGCTTGATTTATTAACCAAAACTTTTCAACATGACACAGCAAGCTGAAAGGAAACGAGTAGTCTTTTGTCACAGTTGATCTAGTGACTCCTTGCTTATAGATCCAGACCAATATTCCATTGTTTATAAAGTAAAGATACAGAATCTTTAGCTGACCCTGAACATGGTTTATAAACTGGTCCTAAAACTTGCAGCCCTCTTTCCCATGAAGTCTCTGCTCTGACTATATGCTTCCAATTTCTGTCAGATCACTTAGGTGATCACTTAGGATCACAGGACTTTCCTCATACTACTCCTTCATCTTAGAAGACCTCTCCTCTTCCTCAGGTTTTTAGAGTCCCCTCTCCCTCTTCACAAGCCTCCTTCTTTTCCAGCATGGCAGGCTGAGTTGACTGCTCTGTCCTTTGCTGCAAAAGCATTTTTGTATGTGTCTCTCTGTTGAAGCATTTCCATGCCGCTTTATAAATCATTTTAGTATGTCTCTTTTCCCACCACACATCATTTCTCCCGAGTACTGACTCGTCAGGCTATTCACTATCACTTTGTTCCCCATATCCAGAATATTATTAACATGTTATTGTTGCCCAGTAAATCTTTAAAGGAGGATTGAGGTGTGGTTCAGTAGCAGAGTACTTGCCTAGCATTTACGTTGCCCTGGATTCCCCAATATTGCTAAATGAGTAAATGGATAGTCTCTAAGAGACCAGAGGTGCATTTTCAATTTAGAAGTTGCTGTATGTAAACTATACATTGTAATTTTTGCTTTCATGGTTTTGCATTTTTTAGTTTTAGGAGACTACTAATTGCTGGGGGATGGGAGGAGTCAGTACAGATAGCTAGCCATTTTAATTTAAATTGTTGATTATCTACAAAAAGCCATTTCATTAAAGTGCCAAGCACTGAACAGGCCACCACTTTATTAACATTGCCCATGATGAAATTCATTGAAAACAAAATACCATTTGAAACAAAACACTTTCAAAAAGACGATTTAAATATTTCCCCCATTTGAATAAGTTAAAAAAATAAAATCTAAAGTAAAACAGAGTTATAATTAAAACAACCATATGGACCACTTAACTAGTCATTTGTTACATGTGAAATACAGGGTCATATGTGTCATTTATTGCTGAATACATTAATTTGGATGTGTATAATTTCTCCACAATTTTGTGATGAGCTGTAATCGTGTCTATGTGGTTGGACAATCTCTGGTGCTGTTCACGCTGGTCGTGTTCTGACTTCCACAGTTCTCTGTGGTATATCTTTCAGGAATGAAAAGTCTTGTGGAAGGGTAGTAAAAACTTTCCTCAGTTCTCTTCTATGATCACTCTGGCCCAAAGCCCTGTTATGATGGAAGCACCTATAAGGTGTTCAACCCACACCTATAAGGTGTTCAACCCACACTGGGGATTCCAACCACAGCTGATTCTATTCTAAATGCAATTGTTTCATTTTTTCTTTGAATTTTTCCATTGTTAGTGTGTAGGATAACAATTCATGTTTGTGTGTTGATAAATTGACTTATTAATTCCAACTGTTTTCTTATAGACTATTTAGAATTTCTATATTTATTAGAATATCTCTCAACAAAAGTCCTTTTTAAAATTTTCATGGTATTTATTTTTCTTTCTTGTCCATTTCTCCAACTAGAATTTTCAGTAATATGTTGTATATATATTCAAGTCATCTTTGGTTGGCTTTCATCCACAACTTCATTGTTACGATAAATTATACAGCACACACTTTGTTTCTATCCATATTTCATCAGCTACTAATGGAACAATCTAGATTTTACAATAGACACCATTCATTTAATAGAAGACACAGTGAATTAACTTTTTCAAAACACACATACAAAGTCACTTTAGCATCATCTTAATGCTGTAGAGTATTATCCCTAGGGAAAGGGGATCAAAGGAATTAAATAACTGAAAACAGTATGATGGTCATATTTTTATTTGCTCCAAATTATTTCTTAGTCTCTCTCCTTTCTGATGTCTGGAGTTCCCTTGTTCCTATGATAGGCTGTCTTGACCCTTTTGGTCATGGTAGCCTTTCTCCATCCCAGTAACTGAAGTAGGCATCTGACACAGCACGATAACAGTGTTTTATTTCTCCCCACCATTTTATCTAGTTTAGAGATTGATACATGCAAAGTTAACCATTCATCTCTGAAATAATATTAAATTTCAGAAGAGACATTTCCTTGTGGAATTGCTGACCTAGGAGAGGACGAGTCTAGAATTTCTAGTTTGTATCTCATCAAGACTGCAGAAAGAGTTTGCTTGCCTAGGAAAGTCAAGAAGAGAAAAGCAGAACAGGTAGCCTGATAGTCCAGGTGACTCTGCATTTGTTCTGTGTCCATAGAATCCACCAAGCATGCAGGACCACTCAAGCAGCTAAGGGGGGCAAAAAGCTGAGGACCTGTAGAAGTTGGGGCAATCTAAGAAGCCAATGTGGCAGAAGGATGTGGTAGCTATAGATATGGCGGAGACTGGTCAAGTTCTGTATATGTAATGAAGCTAAAGCTAATGGAATTTGCTGCCAAATTAGTGAGGAAGGTATAAGTTAAGGGGAAAGAAGAATGAACCCAAAGGTTGAGACTTGAACAATTGGATAAAGGAAAATGTCACTTATTGGAGAATGGGAATACTGGAGACAGCGGGACAGATGGGGAGGCCTGGGTTTAAAGTCCATTAAGTTTTAAAATCTGTTTAGACATTTTCAAGAAATGTTGAGTGAGTCATAGATCTGTGCCTTTAGAATTTTGGTAAGGTTCCCTACTGAAGAAAACATGACATAAAAGCCACAATCTAGATGAAATAACTTAGGAAGTCAAGCATGACCACAGCAGAGAAACAATTGAAAGGGAGAGGCCAAAGAGAGTCTCACTGGGGTGGAGAAGGTACATCCAGAAATTATGTGTAAAATGTAAGGCAAGGAAAGAAATTGCTCCTAAAAGGGTGGGAGTGGCTGACCTTGTCTAGACAGCTGCTTGTGAGATTAAAATAAAGGCTGGAAATTGACCATTGAGTTTGACATATTCATGAGTGACCTTGGCAACGGAAGTTTCTGTGTAATCAGAAGAATAAAGATTTTGGAATGAATTCAATAAAAATTGGGACAGAAAGGGGAAATGAAGTGCATGGCTGTCTTCTTGACTGAGAGTAGGTAAAGAGACATAGCAGTTGCAGGGTGGTTGCAGGAATAATAGAACAGGGAGCCTACCTGCTCTAGTTGAGGAAGAAAAATATCAGGTTTTCCAGACATAATATCCTCTGTCTCTGGTTATTTTGGGGGGTGGACAATGCCCCCTCTCCCTGGGTCTGTCTTCCTTTCCATGAATTTTGGCTGAAGTTTGGACTGGACATAGCTATAATTTGTTCTCTTTTTTTGGCTTCTTTCCAGCTGATTACAACTCTCTGTTGGGTGTGTGTTACACCCAACTCTTCTTCCATGGGTATGATGGCTCACACATACCTCAGAGGCCACCTAATTCTGCCAAAAGGACTACTGTGACAGATCGCTCCTTTCAAGTCAGTGAGCATGGTACATTCAACTGCAGGCAGTTTGGCTGAAACTCAATACCTTCTTTCTTGTTTCATCTTGTGCAATCCAATTTGTTTTTATGTGGCATTCCTTAAAGTGCTTAACAGTAGCTCACCTTTTTATGGTGATTTTTTTAATTTAAATTGGAAACAAGCATGTTTTACATGTCAATCCCAGTTCCCTCACCCTCCCCTCCTCCCCAGCCTCCCACCAACCCACATCCCATCTCCTTTCTGCTTCCCAGGGAGGGTGTGGCCTTCCATGGGGGGTCCTTCAAAGTCTGTCATCATTTGGAGTAGAGCCTAGGCCCTCCCTCTTGTGTCTAGGCTGAGAGAGTATCCCTCTTTAGCGAATGGGTTCCCAAAGTACATGCGTATACTCGGGATAAATACTGATCCACTACCAGAGGCCCCATAGATTAACCAGACTTCCTAACTGACACCCACATTCAGGGGGGTCTGGAACAGTCCTGTGCTGGTTTCCCAGCTATCATTCTGGGGTCCATGAGCTCCCCCTTGTTCAGGTCAGCTGTTTCTGTGGGTTTCTCCAGCCTGGTTTGGACCCCTTTGCTCATCACTCCTCCCTCTCTGCAACTGGATTCCAGAGTTCAACTCAGTGTTTAGCTGTGGGTGTCTGCATCTGCTTCCATCAGTCACTGGATGAAGGCTCTAGGATGGCATATAAGGTAGTCATCAATCTCATTATCGGGGAAAGGCATCTAAGATAGCTTCTCCACTATTGTTTAGATTATTAGTTGGGGTCATCCTTGTAGATCTCTGGACATTTCCATAGTGCCAGATTTCTCTTTAAAGCTATAAAGGCTCCCTCTATTATGGTATCTCTTTTCTTGCTCTCCTCTATTCTTCCCCTGACTAGATCTTCCTGCTGCCTCATGTCCTCCTCTCACCTCCTCTTATCTTTCTCCTAACTCCCTCTCCCCTCCCCTATGCTCCCAATTAGCTCAGGAGATCTGGTCCCTTCCCCCTTCTCCATGGGAGCATGTATGTCTCTCTTAGGGTCCTCCTTGTTTCCTAGCTTCTCTGGTGGTGTAGATTGTAGGCTGGTAATCCTTTGCTCATGTCTGAAAAGAATGTATGAGTGAGTACCTCTTATAGTAAATTCATTTGACACATACTTGACATAGCTGGTCACATACTTTCACATTGAAGTCCCCAACATAGAAAGTAACACTCTGTCCATTCAGACCCTCTTAACTATCCCTGTCCTTAATGTCCTGGGATAGAGAACAGGTAGGATTCCTCTATATGTTACCACCTTCTACAAAGGAAGAGTGAAATTAAAGATGGAAAGCTACTTCCTGTTTCAGGAGAACTTTGTTAATGGGGCAAAGTAAACCACATATTTGAGGAACATTTTCCCCTTGCTGACATCTGCGTACATTCAGGAATCTTGAAATCATTCTCTTTTTTTTTAGTTCCTGAGCTAGACGATTAATTTACTACAAGGAGGGTGTGGTGAAAGGCAAAAAAATTTACCGTTTAAAGAATTTCAAATCAACTATTTAGGAAAAAAAGTCACATGTATCTGTGGTGTGTGTGTGTGTGTGTGTGTGTGTGTGTGTGTGTGTGTGTGTGTGTGTGTGTGTGTTATGTGTGTAGGTGTTTATGGAGGCCAGAGGATAAGGAACATCAGGTCCAGGAGCAGGAGTTACAGGCAGTTATAAGCTAACTTATGTGGATGCTGGGAACTGGACTTGGGCCCTCTGCAAGAGCAGTATGTGCTCATAACCACTGAGCCATCTCTCTAGCACCTCACAGAAATTCTTCAGCCTTCATAATTATCTCCCTGATGTATATTCATAATCCTGCTTGTCATAACCATATATGTATTACATGGGTGGTTTCCTCTGTGGTTTTTTCCTGTATGTTTTCCAGTTACCTAACCTTTTCCTCCATTATTTCCTGACTCTAACTCACCTGGGATAAATGTCTTAGGGAATCAGATAAGCAAAAGTATCTGCTATGTCACATTTTGATAAGATGTGAAGAAATGACAATTCACCCAGATAAGACACCAACAGACCAAAAACTTGGCTCTGTCCAAGCCCAGCATGGTAAAGCATGGAGTTTCTAAGACTACTTACAGGAAGTGGATGACTTAAGCAACTACAGTGCCAAAAGCCCACTCTAGTAGAGTGACAACTCATGAAAGTTGCATTACTAAGTTCTTGGTGTTATAGGCATTGGCAGCAATTGTTTGCTGTTTAAACAAGATCAAGAAGGGGATTTGTGGGTCTGGTTAGTGAATTTAGCCTAGTAGCCCCATCCTTTCTCCAGGAGAGAATGTTTCTATCAGGAGGAAAAAGCTACACATCCATGATGGTTAGTTCTATCCATGATAGTATTTTTCACTTGACTGGATCTGTCATCAACTAAGAGCCATGTCTCTGTGTGAGCCTGAGGGTATTTCCTGGGAGAAATAACTGAAGGTAAGAGACTCTCCTCACAGAGTAGACATTTCCTTCCAATGGCGGCTCAGATATAATGAGGTAGGAAAGAAAAGCAGCTGGTTTTGGCATGAATTCTTCGTGTCTTGCTAGTGTGGGCAGTTGCCATCCTTCACTTACATGAGAGTCTAATTTCTTTGGCCTTCCAACATAGACTGAAGAATCTTTCCAGCCTTTGGTACCATATTGTAACTACCATGACAGCCAGCCTCATGGAATGAGCAACTACTGGGTTCTCTGCCTCTCCAGTGTTGATAGAGAGCCATTGTTGGGCCACACAGACCACATTGCTTAAGCCAGTCTAATAAATCCCATTAAAACATCCTATTTTATCTGTGTCCTTCCTCTAGAGCTGTGGTTCTTAACCTGTATGTTTCAACCCTTTGGGGGAGGGGTCATACAACCCTTTCACAGGGATCACATACGGGATATCCTGCATATCAGATATCAGAATTTTAATTTCATAAAATTCATAACAGTAGCAAAATTACACTCATGAAGTAGCAATGAAGATAATTTTAGGGTTAGGGGTCACTACAAGATGAAGAACTGTATTAAAGTGTCACAGCAGTAAGAAGGTTGGGATCTACTGCTCTAGAGCATCTTAACTTGACAACAGCATCAAAGAAGGTGGGCTATGGTAGGTAATCAAGATAGACCTTTCTTGCATTAGCCAGTTAGTATAACCTGTCACTAGACCCCAGCTCTCTCTATATCCTCTGAGTCATTTAATAGCACCAAGGGGTTAACACCCTTCTCCCACTGATAAATTCACATTAAATTTCAGAACATTGATGGATGAAATGTGAGTGCTAGATTATTGATTTACAACAAAAACCCAAACTGAACACGTCTATCCTCCAGCCAACAAATTCTGTCTCCCTGAAAGCATGTTACACAGGAAGTTGAGCTTTAATCAGAAGGTTGCTTGCTGAGCAGATACTTGGGGCAAGTTAAGTTAATTGTGTGATTATAGTGTTTAATGTCATCAGGCTTCCCAAGCCTAAAACCCCCATCTCTATGGTAGGATACAGCTTAAAAAAATGTAGCCTTGATTATCTCCTGAAAAGCTCTCATCACTTCGGTGTGGACTTCGAGCTCTGCCATCCTTTGTACCCAGAAGGTCTTTTTCATTGCCTTTTTGGCTAAAAAACCTCCCTTTGATGGGCCCTTACTTCTTTTAAGCATGATAATATAGCACTTTGAATTAAGATACAGTTTTTCACATGTAGTGACTTTCTATCTTCATTATTTATTGGTTGTAATTCTTTACTCAATGCAGTGCAGTGTTTCCAAACTTCCCTCCTCATAGGAATCATTTAGAGCCCTTTCTTAAAAATAAGTATAAATAAACAAACAAGCAAGCAAGCAAATAAAGCTTCTGACTGGGTTGGTGATTAGAGAATAAGTTGTAATCTTGACAAGTATTTAAGAATTTCTGTCTTCAAAGGGATTAGGGAAGCTTTGTTTACAAAACAATCAGATGTACTTTGTGCCTGGGCTCTTGACTGAGTGCCCCACCACGGCCAACACATATCCCCCATATTCAGTCTCATTTCGACTACACTTTTAGAAGCATTCAAAACATTGATTATTTCTCATCCGAGGGGCATTATAAAGCAGGGGTTTAGAGAATTGTTTCTCAAACAAGTGTACACATAAATCACCTAGAAATCTTATTAAAATGAAGATATTGATCATAAGTCTGGGTAGGAGCCCAGGATTCTGTATTTCCAAAAAGTGCCCAGGCATGTCAATGCTACTGCCTCCTGAGACAGGCTGTGGGCCGCACAGCTTGGGGGTGGCCTTTGAACCACCGGCTTGCTCCAATTTCCACTTTCAAAGTCCACCAGATCTATCAAAGTGACTTTGAGCAACTCTCTATATCACTGTAACCAGTTTCTTTGATTTTAGAATGAGAATGAATGCTAGTATCTTCCTCATGGGATTTGTTTTAAAAAGAGGATTGAATAAATGCTAAAAGTGCATCAGTGAGGCCCTATGGGATATTCTGCATAATGATAGCTATCTTTGACCTTGTTGTGCCATGGATTGGCTCCAGCTTGCTAATAATGGATGCAGAACTAACATCACCATTGCTCAGTGTTTTCCAAAAGAAAAACTTGGACTGGTGAGATGGCCCAACCAGTCAAAGAGTATTTGTCACACAAACCTGATGGCCTGGGTTCTATCACCCAAACCCATAGTGAAAGGAGAAAACTAACTCTTGAAAGTTGTACTCTGACAATCATACACATGCCATGGAGCTTGCACACATATGCATGCACACACATTCAAATACTAAACAAAATAATAATAAAATTAAAATTTTACAAAAGAAACCTCCCAAAGCCAAAATTTGCTATGGAAGACAGGAAGACTGTTTTTGCTCAACATTGAGCAGATGGCGAGCATGCATTGTACTGATTCCAGGAATCCCCTCAAATTTTCAGCTTTTGTAGAACAGTCAGAGCCTAAGGTCTCTAGTTGAAAGAATTGTCTACACCTTATTCTGAACTGCAATTCATTAAATATTTTGTTTATTTTTGCTTTGCTGTGTCTCTTTGGGTTATTCTTAGAAGCAACAATCAAATTTATAGTCTTCAAAAAGATAGTTTATATAATTTAAGATTGCCATCAGAGTTCAAGATCTGGGTGAGCATTTCCAGGCTTTTGGTTTATTCAAAAAACACTGAAATAAAGGACCACATGAGTTACAAAGTTGCAAGAAAACTTTATTCAAAGCCAAATGATAGGACAGACCAGCAAGAGAATATACTGTTGAGTGACAGCAAGCCACAAGAGAGAAAGTATTCAGGGACCCTAATTATTGTTGGGCTTCCTTTTATGGGGTTCAAGAGAATGAGGAGTTTGTTTGCTGTTTTTATGTTTTGATTGACAGCCTTGGGTTACATAAACCTTTCCCTACTACTAATGTCCTTCCCCATGATGTAGTTGATAGTAAGCATATGGATGCCTAATTACAAAGATGGAAAATAGGGGATTCACCATAAAATTCCACTTAGGGGGACTGAAGAGATGAATCAGCAATTAGAGATACTTGATGCTCTTCCTGTGGGTCTGAGTTTGGTTTCCAGAACCTACATCAGGGGACTCAGAACAACCTGAAACTCTAGCTCTGGGAGATCTGACACCCTCTCCTGGATTCTGAGGGCACCTGCACACGCGTGAAGCCATTCACGCACACATCATGCACACACTTACTTTAAAAAACAACACTTCACTTAGAGGACATAGTTCCCTTTATTGCACATGCACCCCCAATCCAGTGTATCCTTCCACACCCAGATATAACTGAAGTATGTCCAAATAGAACCTGACTATGTTTATTGGTCATTAAGGGGAGAAAAATGAAACATATTTCATTGTTATCAGGTATGCATGTAGCTCGATGCAGGTAGGAGTTCTGGGTTGCTAATAGGTTGTTGAGTGCAGTGTTCTTAGAGAGGTGTGTGTAAATAGTCCATGCAGGTAAGAATACTAACCAAGTGCATTATTAGCACATGGGTGTGTATAGTCTAAAAACCAAGTAGAGGTCCAGGTCGCTCAGCAATTCCCTATGCTTCCTGCCTCAAAAGTATAAACTCAGTGCTGATTTAGTGAAATTACCCAGTTTCTAGGACATATAAATTGGTAAACTTTGTAACAATATTATCCTGTGTGTTTCCTCTGGGATGATGGGAGTGTTCTCTGTCTGTGTGTCATCCAGCAAAACAACCACTAGTGGAAAAGTAGCTTCTTAGCAGTTGTAATACAGACACTCAGAATTTTAGATTTCACCTAACTTTACGGTGTGTTGTTTGTGTGTGTATTTTGAAAAAGGGTCATGCAGCCAAGGCTGGCAATTAACTTGTAACTCAGAGTGCCTTTCATGTCCTGATCTTCCATTCTCCATGTCCTCAGTGGACTGTAAGTATGTACTACCACCACACTCAGCCTTATATGGTGCACATAATAAGACTTGGGGTTTTGTGCATGCCAGACAGGCATTCTACCTAACTAAACTTCAATCAAGTTTAAGCATTTAAAATTTAAACTGACACATGGCTGGCAAATGATGCATTACTCAATATAGGAATAGAAGGATTTCTATTAATCAAACCCATTAATGGTATTGGAATTAGTAAAGGATTTGTGGTTGTATATGGCCACTGAAATGTTTAACAACTTAATGTTCTGTGAGACAGACAGCTACTACAAGCTGTTATTGGGAATATTCTTTAAAACTGTGCCACTATAAAGACAGAATAAACTGAGAACACTGTGGCAAACCAAAAATATTAACAGGTAACTAGACAAACTTAGTTAGCTTATGTGGGACTCTGTAAACTTCTGCATAAATTATGGGTAAATAAAACAATTCCTAAGAGTCCTATCCCACCTTCCTTTCCACAAAATCTGAGATGGCATCTCACATATTATATTTTATATTTATATCTCATAAGGAAAGAACTAAATTTCAGGCATCCTTTCTTCAGTCTAGCATTTTCTTTTCTAAAAAACAAGGTTTATTTTAATATTTATTTATGTTTGTGTGTGTGTGTGTGTGTGTGTGTGTGTGTGTGCGCGCACCTACATGCAGGTGCTCCACCAGAAGAAGGTACCTAGTCCCCTCAGAGCAAGATGACAAATGTGGATGATGGGACCTGAACCCTAGTTTTCTGAAAGAGCAAAAGCTGATCCATATCTCTAGACCCAATGTTAGCATTTTCTATATCAGAATTTTGGATGTATGTTGGATTGGGGAAATTATACTGACCTGAGTGTTTCTCTCTTTTTTAAAAATATACATAAGATAATTAACAATGTGACATGAGCTCAGGAGCTTTTGAAGTCCTCAGATGTTTATAATGAGTAGCCTAGGCTGAAATCCATGGCTCTAATACCTTACTAAAAATGTAAGTTCAAACACAATATGCAACTCCAGAACCTTACTAAATTTGTTGGCCTTTGGTTCCACGGATTGAATTGTAAATTGCTTTGCCTCCATACAGATTTCATGAAAACTTACATTACAATGATCCACCAAATTGCAGTTAGAAAGAAGATCTTTTAGAGAAATCAAATAATGATTCTAAACAATGTGTAAATCAAGTTATCCTCTACCCTTTATATTAGTAACCATATTTAAAAACTAATACTGAGAAACAGACCTGTGCTCAACTGCCAAACACAAGGGAGAGGAACAGAGGAGCACACTCACAGTCATTATTTTCAGAACAACCTCCAACCTCTCACCCAGATAGGATATGTAAAACTATCATGATAAACTGTCATACTTTAATTCTTTAACCGGGTAGTTCTGCAATACTCTGAGGTACCCAAACAGCTTCTCAAGTATTTCTGCCATTGGCTTTGAAGTTGTTGATCTATTCTTTCTTGCCTTCTTACTCTATAATGCAGAATGTGAACTATGTTGCACTGTTCTTGGGGAGGAGGCTTTGTCTCATTATCATGTGTGAATTATTTAAATCCTGCATAATAATCCAATTAAGCCATTAAGGCATTATGTGATATATCAATGAACAGGAACTACCAGGGAGAGAGAGAGAGAGAGAGAGAGAGAGAGAGAGAGAGAGAGAGAGAGAGAGAGAGGAGGGAGAGAGTTTAGTAAGTTAATGGCTTCAAGCAAATGGCAACACAGACACACATGCTTCTTTCTGTGGGTGTCAGGAACAGAGAGATTGAGGTTCCCTTGCTATATTTCAGCAAGCAATGCCTTGAGTGACTTCCTGATTTTTTTTAAGTTTGAGTATCTTTTGATTCAAGCAAAGTATAATATGAAAGCACTATTAGAGGAATATCCCATAAATTGATGGAGTATGATTTAATAGAGACAAAACTGCATAGCTAAGCCAAAAATATTTTTAAAAAGAATAAAACAGCAGAAATTTACACTGTGGCTTTATTTTATTGATGTTAATTGAGTTTCAAGTCGTTGAATATTGTACAATCTCCCTTAAAACTTAACATGTTTCAGGTAACATTAAGTTGAATTTTGAGTGCACTCCAATTAGTGTGCCCTCTTCACCTCCTCAGGTATGACCACCATAATGGGTGTTGCACTTAAGAGTTTTAAAGTAGGGGCTGAAAAGGTAGCTCAGTTGTTAAGAGCATGTGCCTCTCTTCTAGAGGACCTAAGATCGACTCCCAGCACCCGAATTAGGCAGCTTACGACTGCCTTAACTCCAGCTTCCGGGGGTCCAATACCCTCTTCTGATTTGTACACAGGGACATGCATAATTAAAAAAAGTAACAAAAATTTTAAAAGAGTTTTAAATTAATTTACATATAGACATTCACAAGCAAGTGTAAAAAGAAATAGCACAGAGTCCAAGCTTGTTTTGACCTATTTTTATTGTGAAAACAGGAAAACAGCAGATCAAAATCAAACCATAGCTGGGCCCTACAACATAAACAAAGCCAAAGACAAGAAGCAGGGCTGAAATCCTCCTTCTAAGGGGCAGTACTTTAGGGTGGTTAGACAACCTCTGAGAAGTAGAGGAGACTAAATTTACCTCGAATGAGATGAGGAGAATCAGGCTCAGTTAATCCAGTGTCCTTGGTGAGTCCTCCTTTCTTTAGGTACTTCCCCCAGCAAATGTAAAAAAAAAAAAAAAAAAAAAAACAGATCAAGTAGAGGAAATCTGATGCTTACCAGGAAATAGGAGGCTGGCAGGGTAATGGCCAACAGCAATTTCCTCTGACATAAAACCCTCCATCTTGAAGGGAAGCTCATTAAGACACAGGGTGTTATAGAAGGAAGTGAACAATTCCACCCTGCAGGGAAGCTCCTATTTAAGCTCAAGAAGAAAACAACTCAAAGCTTTCAGGAAGTCCCTAAAACTAACTAGATCCACTCGGCCTTTCCTCTCCAAACTTATATAAGCAGAAAAGACAACCAAGAGACACTCAGACCAGCCACATTGCCTCTTTGCATTACTGGAAGAAGTAACACCACCTGAGCTGCTTGAGGAGACATTCTCTAACCTCTGAACCACCTGCAGGCTGTGATATGTGCTTTGGGTTTTCAGCTTTCATGATGGGTAACTCATGCTGAGGTAGGCTTTAGTGATGCAATTGTCTTTAAGTCATTTCAAGTAACTCCTCACACACTCTTGTAAGTAACTCCAATAAAACTCACTGATCCACCAAGTTGAACCAAAGTATCCATACTTTTGTCTATCACTGGTTCCCTATCTGTAGTTAATAGACATGTATTCTTGTTCCCACAGGAACAGTGTAGTGGCAGGTCAGGAATGTTTAGGATAATCCTTCATCATCTGTATTTCCTCTCTCTTTGCTAAGGCCTTTCTTCAGTTGCTCAAGGTGTGTGTGTGTGTGTGTGTGTGTGTGTGTGTGTGTGTGTGTGTGTGTGTGTGGTATGTGTATGTGGTTATGTGCATGGTGGATGAGGTGTGTGTCCAGGTGGTATGTAGGAAAATGGCATAATGAGACACATTATTTTGTATAATTATCATATACTAATGAAGAAATACTACAAAATGGTTTGGGCAGTGGGATCTCTCATTGCAGTGCAGGCAAAATTAGGACACAATGATTGTAGAAAAATTTTAAAGTAGTAATAAGGCCAATTAAAATGTTGTTTCTATTTTAATCAGATGTCTTCGATTCAAAAAAACAAAGTCCACAATCAATACTGTTACTAGAAACACAATCTTTCACAGGGCTAAATTTGAAGTGGTTGACATGGTTACTACTGGGCTTTATTAATATATTTACAGATGTTTTGGAAAAGCTAAAGTCAGGCAGGTGAAGGCAATTGAGGTGCCCCAAACACAGACCAAGAGGGTGCAAGGGATCCAACCTCACATCTACCTCCAAGTGAATCCTGCTGCCTTCCTGCTGAGAGCTATGCTTTTCATTGGAGCAGAACCTTTCCAGGCCTACAGGTAGCCACCAGGGTCATCTCACTCCTAACTCCCTTTCTTTACCAAGGACTTCTTTGTTCTTGCACTCTCTCCTTTCTGAAACATATGTTCTTTAAGTAACCAGTCTGTTTTTTTTTGCAAGACAACCTTGCCTGGACCAAACCACGTTTTGAGAAACAATATTACATATAAGAGCAAATGTGGTATCTCTTACAACATATTAATTATAGAAGTAAATCATATTGAAAATAAAGAAGCAAGAAACCACCCAGGTCTGCTATTCATAAGCTCCAATTTCATTAATTCTGGGCTTGTCCTGTAATACAAATTATCTATCAGCTGTCTATCTGTCTGTCTGTCTGTCTGTCTGTCTGTTTGTCTGTCTATCAATCATCTACCTACCTACCTATCTAGTGCTAGGGATTAAACCTAAGGCCTCCTTCATACTAAGAAGGTGCACTGCCACCGAGTTGCTCTTTCAGCTCCCAGTTAATTATTTTTATGATGTTGGAGATAGAACCCAGGATCTCATGCACATTTGTGGAGCATTCTGTATTTAACATTTTTTTTTACTGCAAAGCCATTTGAAAACTGCTGCAATCAATCCTAAAGAAACACAGGAAGAATATTGTGATACCTAAAATTTATTGTGAAGTGAGATATTTATAGACCTCAGTTAAGTTTATTTATAAGACTGTTCCTATTATTTATGTAATTGTTACTTTGCATCAGAGAAATGTTTTTAAATTAAAATTAATAAAACATATTCTTGGATAAACTAAGAGTGAAGATAGCATAAATAATTGGCCTATCCATGCTAATAAACTTAAATATGCAAAAAAGATAGTCGTTGACAAATTTTTAGAAGACTTGAATATGGAAACTATTTGATGTAATTCACTGAGTGACACACCAATATCTAGATAGTTTTCCCTTTAAAGAATGAATGAAGGTAATTAAGCATCATTGCTTTCTTCTTTGTTGATGGTATTTATTTTATTATTTAAATTTATTAATTTTAACTGATATAACTCTGGCATTTAACAAGAAGAAATCTGTACTATTTCTATTGCTTTATAGCTGTTTTATCAGATTTATTTCAAGATATTTTTGTATTCCTGGCAAACCCAAGCTTGGTAATACACGCTAATAAAGAGAGTTCACTTCTTAAGCTACTAATCATAATCATAAAATGATTTTGCAGGGGTATGGAGATGGCTCATCAAGTGTTTTACTGTGACATATGTTCAAATCTCTGGCAACTCTGTGAAATCCCAGGCATGATAGCATATGCCAGCAATGTAGTCTCAGAGACAGGAGAAACACTGGGGCTTGCTGGCAACCAGCCTAGCTCTAAGCTTCATAAGAGAGCCTGTCTCAAGAGAATATGGTGGACAACAAAAAAACAAGACACCCAATGTCCTTTAGCTTCTCTGTGAACTCATGTACATGTGCCTGCATACTACACACCTATATTGTATACACTCAAATAATAATTTTGTCATCTACAGAAGGGAGACGCTTTTAAAAATCCATTCTCAAATTCACACATGCTAGAAAAGTGCTGATTTGTCTCACCAGTATGTCTCCAAGTTCTAGAAACTGATAGGTAAAGGTCAATAATAGACACTGTATCTGAAGGAGACTATTAATATTTCTACATTATTTACATGTGAAAAACTGGACTCATACACTCAAAGGAATTTTCAATGACTAGGACTATAGTTAACCAAAAAGTCACAAAAGGAACTCTAAACAATAATGAATTTTAGCTTATTTACAGTGTTACAGAAAAAAATAAAATGTCAATATACTATATTCTATATTTCATTTGAAATTCAAATGTTGGGTTCTTGAAAATGACCATATTTGATATCGTAGAGTCACCATCTCTGCATGGGAAACATTGGCTTGGCCAAAGGGAGTTGATTTCAGTCAAATGCTACTCACAGGTGTAGAAGATGGACTTGACCTTGTTTAGGTGTATTGGGTTTCTTGCTAGATGCAAGAAACGTTTGAAACTGTGACTGTGCAAAGATCACTCCTACCTATCTTATTTTTAATGTGTTTTTCAATGTTTGTTTTTAAGACACAGTCTCACTATGTAGCTCTGGATGATCTGACATGGAACTCAATATGTAGACAAAAGATCCTCCTGCCTCTATCTTCTGCCATGCTGGGCTTTTCCTTTTAGCTTTTGACTTAATACTTGTCACACATGAACCTTCTTTTTACCTAGCAAATGTTTGTTGAGTCTCCATTGTTACATTAAAACTCCTTTACCTTTCAACTTTAATAAATGGAAGATTAAATGTAGGAAAACGGTTATCTAGCATATTTGACTCTGAGAGTGGATCTTTTTATGTCTACAACTGGGATTAGCAAATCATTGCTTCAGCAGTACCTGCTTTGGTGCAGCCATGGTGGAGGAAAAGTGCAGATACATGCATACTGCAGGATTATTTTGAAGGCTTTTACTACATGGAGTTTCTCTATTTCAGAAAAGGGATATTGACTATCTTTATGTGTTTGTTTGAATTCTATATACATAAGCCTGGAAAGATAGAGGAAGTAGCTTCATTGGCTCAGGAGCCTTCACTCTTCTTCATCTTGAGCAAGTGTTTCAGAGGCAAGGAGAACGTGCATCCTAGTATACACAGTGCAGATTTCTTCACATCTGGGGCAAGTTCAATAGTGAATAATGATGACCTCAATGATATATGATCTGTCACTTAATGACAGGACTATAGAAGATGACATACAGTGTTAAGCAAGTAATTTTACCTCAAACATTTTAAATTTTGTGTTTGCACTGTTTAAAAAGCAGTAAGATATGTCATAAATTATTAATGGTATCAAACATACCCCCATGAAATGTACCTTAATTTTGAACTCTGTCGTCAGAAATTATATGATTCTCAATATCTGATAACTGCTGGCCATGTGTGTGCTGACTGTATTATTAGTTGTTCATTTGATAGGGACAGGGCAGACAGCACGAAGTTGCCAAGAACATTTCAGGTCATTAGTACTAAAGATGGACAGGAAGAAGGAACCGGAAATCCCTTCTGTGCCATGTTTAAACACTAGTCAGGCAGTATTAATTGAAGTTGTAGATCAAGTTTTAGTTTATGTTGAAGGACATGCTCTGGAAATGAACTGATTAACAGTGACCTGGAAATGACACGTTTTAGAGTTTGAATATCCTCATATCAATTAAGTTTTGTAAGTTCACTCAGAAACTATACATAAGAAATCCGGTGAAGAGGGATCAAAGGAGTCCCTTAGATGATCGCTCGTTTTCTTTTTCAAGAGTTACACATTTAGTGTGTGTCGTTGGGAAGAGGGGCGCTCACGTGTCACAGCTTACATGTATAAGGTGGAGGGCAGCTTGTGGAAGTCGGTTCTTTCCCTCCAGCACTGTGGGTCTGGGACCAAATTCAGGTTCTTGGGCTTGGCAGAAAGCATCTTTCCCAGCCGAGCCATCTTCACGTCTCCTTATTCCCTGTGAGTGACTAAAGGAAAACCAAGCCACCTTCTCATAGCCAGACTGAAATTAGAACAGCTCCTTAAATATCTGCTTCCCTAGCGAGACCCAAATGTGCCCGGCAACCGCATTCTGGCACACAAGTCCATACCATCCAGGATCCTGGGCTGCCCAAATCCCTCCCCAGATCCCTGCCATCTAACCCAGAACAAGTTCATTTTGCAGAAAGAACATCTTGTGGATTATCATGTCTCCAAATAGACATTTAAGGAAGAGGTCAAATGTCATTACCGAGAACAGTTTTCTCCGGTTTCTCAAAAAAGAAAGTCTATGCTGAAGGTACTTCTTCTCCCAGAATCAATATTATGCGCTTTAACCTCTTCAGAGGACATAACAGTCACTAAAACTTTCAAAAACAAAGGAAGAAAGAAAGAAACATAGTTTAATAGATATGGGTTAATAATTAAGGGAAAGCTAGCCAATAAGAAGTCTTAACCATCTGCTTAACAGTTTGTAATTAATATAAACTTCTGTGTGTTTATTTGGGACTAAACGGGGCTTCAGGACCAGGAGGGACAGAAACTTCATCTTCACTTAAAAAGAAAATAAAACTTTGTCAAATGTCACAGAAATTATCAACCAATTATTTTCAAAAGAACATAATTAAAAAGTTCTTAATTGTAGAAAGATGCTGGTTCTTGTCTGTAAAAGGGAATAGAGACTTGCTTATGATGCTTTAGGCTTCAGGGGTGGAAGCAAAGACTCTCATAGGAAAAAATAAGGCATTAACATGGCATGCATGATTTCCCCAAGAAACAGAGCCAAAGTCTGCTGACATTTATGCTGAGATGGAAAGTTGGATAAAGAAGTGATAGAGAAATGATTCCAATTTGCAAAGGAGACTTCTTAAAGCCAATTATTATCTACTTTTCCCATAAAGCATCTTTAAATTTATTTTATAAAGTTATTAAACAATAGCTATAGAGCAGAGTATTCCTTTATTAAATTGGAGAACCAGTATCTACAATTTTGCACATTCCTTCTTTCCATTTATTTTCATTTCAGCCAGAGAATGGCTATAATTGAAAAATGAATACATAAATGCCTATAGAGTAGGCAAATAATAAAGTTTCCAAATAATCTTAACTATCATGTACTATTGAGTATTCCTAGGAGGAGAATGGTGAAGTCCTACAGTCACAACCTGAGGAGGTGAGAGTTGGATGAATTCTCCTTCTGGGATGACATACTGCTCATGTTTCTGAAGAGACCAACTAGATTTTAAATATCACCTCTGGAAAAATCAGACATTAAGCCAGTGTTGGCCTTAAACATATCAGCTTTGCTAGTTTATCAGACTATCCTTAAGATCATCTAGAGCAGAAGACAAATCCAGAGCCTTGGTGTTCCTCCATCCTCACCCAGCACTCTGACATAGTTTCCCATGATGTAGTATAGGCTGGCAAATGTCCTGCATTTTATGTGTGAACATTTAGAAAGGAAATTTCTCATTAAGACCTCATTTTAAACTTCTCCTGTGAAGTAATATCTGTCATCATTACTTCTCCCAGTGCCAAGTTAAGTAGAAGGAGCCTGCAGAAGTTCAGTGCCACTGCTCATTTCAAACCCTGAATTTCTTCCAATCCTGATGCTAAATGTCAGATTCTCTGAGGACATTTTTCACCATTCAGACTGAAGAACTCCCCAATTCCCAAAACCTGACAACTTTTTAATCTGTGTTACTCCTTTCTGTTTTCTTGTTGTTTATCACTTTTTGAAGGTACCTTTCTTGTTTCTAGTTACCTGTTAATTCTTATTTGTGTGGGATTTTTTGGGGGGGGTGGAAAGCATTTAATTGGGGCTTGGTTACAGTTTCAGAGGCTTGGTCCATTGATAGCATGTTGGGAAGCATGGTGGCATGCGGACAGACATGGTGCTGGAGAAGAAGCTGAGAGTTCTACATCTGGATCCACAGGCAGCACGGATAGAGAGAACCACTGGGCCTGGCTTGGGCTTTTGAAACCTCAAAGCCAAGCCCCAGTGACACACTTCCTCCAACAATGCCACACCTCCTAGTCCTTCCCAAGTAAGGCCACACTCTGATGACAAAGCATGTAAACAAATGAGCCTGTGGGGACCACTCTTATTCAAGCCACTACGTTAGGTATGCATGTGTGTACATGCCTGTGCAAAGGCCGAAGGTCTGCATCAGGCAGTTTCCTCAATCACGTCTTTACCTTGTTTTTTTATTTTTTTGAGACAAGATCTCTCAGTGAACCTGGGAGCTCACAAATAGGCTAGATTAGCTGACTGGCCAGCTCTGACCATCTGTGTAGCAAGCACATTGCTGAAGGAGCCATCTCCCCAGCCCCTTTCCATCAACCAGTGTTCTAGAATGCTGTCTGACAAGTACTCTTACTTACATAAACACATACATCACCATTCACCCATTGTCATTTTTCATAGAATAGGGAAATCATTTTCTATATATCCATTCCTTTATCTAAAGGCCTTGAGGAAGGAGCTACATACTAGGAAATTCTATCTAACAGAGATTCTATTCCTCTCTGGTCACTCTACTGCCTACATGTGAAAACAATGATAGCTAAGTTGATAGCAATAAGAATAACAAATAAGGTCATTCAGAGATTGATAGGCATATATGTGAATTGGAGGTGGATTTCAACGGGATTACGTCATCTCTTAGCTTTTTCCACTGATGTTAAATTTTTACGTTTAATTGATAAATTATACTTTATTATATACAGTTATGGTATACAATGGGATGTCTTAGTATATGTAGAATATGGGATGAGTCAGTCAATGAATCCAATCTCATCACATTATAAATTTATATTTTTGTGGGAAGAATGAATTAAATTTACTCTATTAGCTATTTTGTGTTACACGTTATTACTGTGGTCACCATGCTGTTCAGTATACCTCAAAAGCTTATTGTACCAAGTAAGGCCTTTGTACCCTTTATCTCCGCACTCCTCCCAGCCTCCCAGCCTCTGGTAACTACCATGTGCTCCTTTCTGCTTCTTAAGTGCCTCATCTGCAGACTTCACATATAAGCAAAATCATTTAGTATTTAGTCTTTCTTGCCTGTTGATTTCCCTAAGCATTATGTCTGCTTTCAATCAGATTGTCACAATTGGAAGGATGCTTTAACGGTAAATAGTATCCTCTCTCTCTCTCTCTCTCTCTCTCTCTCTCTCTCTCTCTCTCTGCAACCCTAGGCATCACCACCCTGACAGCATTATATCTCCATTAACTAATCTGAGGAAGAAGACTAGAGAGATGGCTAGGTGTTTAACAACACTGGCTGCTCTTCCAGATGACCAGAAAGTGATGACCAGCACCTACATGGCTGCTCACAACACAATGTAACTCCTGTCCCAAGGGGTTCAAAACCCTATTATAACCTCCTGAGGCAATAGGCACACACATGGCTTGTACATACATGCAAACAAAACATCCATACACACATAAAATTAATCTTCAAAAGTCAACTCAAAATGGTTTAAAGGCTTAAAGAGGCAGCTAATATTTTAAATATTGGAATCCATGGAGTTCAACAGAATTTGATTAAAATAAGTGATGTTGGATGCTCCAAAAAAGTCCCTTAATAAAGTCATACTTAGGCTGAAACTGGAAGGGACTGTACATTTCCACGTGGTATGTATCTTTTTCTCAGTCTATTAGCGTCACTGGAGAATCACAAAACAAGTTTCAGAATTCTCTACTGGACCCTAGATAGAATGATAAAAGAGATAAAAGACTGCAAGTTCAGAGCAGAAACTCCAATCAGTTCACTGCTGGTGCGCCAATGTCCATGAGTATACAGTAGGTGTTCAATAAACATTTGCTTACTCCCTGACTAACAGATGAAGTAATCAATGGCTGTATCCTTAATGATTGGTGCTGATGCCAGTGCTTCAAGGGCTTAAAACAAATACATTCAGCTCAATTATACTACAATGCAATAACTACTGGCTTTCTTATATTGTGTCTTGGAGAGAGATCATTTGTCCCCAAGATAAATGTGATTGCCTTAAGAGCTCTGGAATGTCCTGTTGGAATGCATCCAGCTCCAGTCACTTGAACACGATTTCCATCTTGGTTTAACATGTTGAGCTCCACATGGCGTTTTAAAGCATATAAAAAGGCTCTGTGTCCTGTCACCAAGGAAATCTAGGTGGATTTAGATATAAATATTCATTAGAATTTCCCCCATTACCCATTAAAAACACTCCATTGAAATGGAGATTTTGACTTTTAGGATAATGAAGAATATTAAGAGCCGTTATTCTTGAAAAATTAATAGATTAATAAAATGGCATTTCCCTATGTTCGTTAGGATGGTTTTTCTTTTTTTAAATAAATTTTGATGTACTGTGTTTGCTCTGGTGGGAAAAGCATCTTTTCTTTCATTAGGTGGAAGAGATCCTGACTTGTGTGCTCTAATCTCCATGCTTTCTATCAATCCTTGGTTAAATGCAGCTGCCATGCTGATATTTGGTTGCTTAGGAGAAATTTTGACAATTCCCTGTCTTTGATGAAAATATAGAAGGTTTTAGATTTCTGTCCCTTTACGTAGGGACTTTCTAAGCTATCTTAAGTCCCTTCCCACCTCTCAGAATTTTTCCCCTCTGGACATAATATGTGAACAACAAAGTAAGAAATCACGGGGATGGATCTATGAATCCCTGTTGATACAATGTGCTCGACTGACATTTTGCATTAAAGTGTGTTTGTTTGAGATATAATAACTGAATTCTTTTAGAATAAAACTAGAAGCTCATAACCAAAGAAATAAGCTTTTGGGAAATTTCAGTAAGGAAAGATTCAGAAGAGGGTACTTTTTGTTTGTTTGTTTGTTTGTTTGTTATTATTTGATTCGCTTTTGTTGTCACTTCCCCCCTCCCAAATGGAATTGTCCCACTCTGGGAAAATCTGACTTGCCTGTCGAGTGAATCAAGGCAAATGAAGAGAGATTCTTTTTTGTTGCCCTCTGCCTCTCCAACTGTGTCCATCAAATCTAGCTTTGGCTTGTGCAGAACAGGTGCACTGATGTTTCCAGTTCTGTGTCTGCTGAGGAATATAATTACAGCATTGATTGTCTCTTCCATCTGATTGGTTTCCATTGTGCCTTTGTCTGTGCTGAGGTCTGGTTTCCTAATCATTTTACTAGCATTTGGTCTTTGCCATCCATGTCCCATTGAAAGTATGTGATTTAGTTTTTCAATTCATCACATCTTATTGTTTTTATTATTTGGAATTGTAACATCACAATATGGTTTCTTTGTCCAAGAACGTTTAAAGGGGATGTAACACTTTAGAGAAATTCAAAAGGTTTAATTAGAATTAAACTGTGAATCTCCCACAAAATATATCTGCCAGTTAATGATTCAGATTCCTTTCCAAAACCAAGCAAAAGTTTATTTTAAACAAAACTATACTTAATTCTAAGTAACTTTTTCTTACTCTGCTATAGTTCATATATGCAATATATTCCAGGAGATGGTATGCTAATGGCTTGGTCCCACATGATGTTACTACTAAGAAGTGGTAGAACCTTTAGCGGGTGGAGACTAGAAGCTCTGGGGGCATCCCTTTTAAGGGGATACTAGGCAACTAAACAACCTTAATATCTCTATGTATGTATGAATGTATGTATGTATGTATGTATGCATGTATGTATGTATGTATGTGTGTGTGTGTATGTATGTATCTAGCTACCTATCATCTATCTACCTATTATCTATCTACTTATCTATCATCTATCTACCATCTATCCATCTATCTACCTGTTATCTATCAGTGTATCTATCTATCTGCCCATGAAGTAAATGCCTAATCTTCTCCAGATGTGATCCATTGGCAACTGTCCCAAACAATTGGACCAACCAGTCACATACTACAATCTCTAAAATAAAGAGCCCAGATAATTAATTTTTTCACTCTTTGTAATTTATTATCGTGGGCATTTGTTTTCGTGACAGTTGACTAATACACACCAAAACTGTGAAAAAATGTGATATAAGAGCCAGGCAAGATGTGTCAGAGGTGAAGAGTGAATACTGTTCTTGAAAAAGACCTGAATTTGGTTCCCAGAACTCATCTTGGGAAGCTCACAATTGCCTATAACTTCAGCTACAGGAAGCCCAATGCTCTCTCCTGGCTTCCTTGGACATTGTACTTGTGCACACAAACTCACACTCAGACATACACATATATCCAAAATTTAAAAATAAAAATTAAATCTTTAAAATGTATTATAAATTATTGACAGGCAGCTGTCATTGTCCTCAACTGTCACATTTTCCCTTTTTACCAAAATGTCCTTCCTGGCCCAGATATCATTCTGCTAAAAACTGACAAAATGTCACACAACATTTTCTTAACTTTCCTTGCAGGTAGCCATAGGCATGTGACCCAATTCTAGCAAAAGAGACCCACAGGAGAGTCTACTAGGAAGCTCTGTGAAAAGTTTCCTTTTTTGCAAAGATATTTAGTAGGAGAGTATCCATCCTTCATGGCAGACAATATCTTCACTACCTGTCACACCTAAGCTACAATGTACTGTTAGAACTAAGAAATTAAGTAAAGCTAAGAATCAAGACTCCAAGCATTGAGACTTGCAATACAGACAGACCTGAATCCACCATGATGTTGCTACTCTGTTGGGCAAATCCTGAAAACATACCTTTAGGATTCTTTTGGGATGAGATGATGAGGCTGAGAGTCAATTAGGTTGGGTCTTCTATTACTTCCACCCAAAAGAATGCAATAGAAAATTCTCCACACTAACTGATAGGTATCACAGAACTATGTCCCTATCAAATATTATTGACCTAAAATTCTAAGTTATGTATTTGGGGACTAGTATATTTTCTTACTTAAACTATTAGGAACCTCTGATATGATAATTATCTTTCTGATTTTATGTGAATAATCTTTCTTTAAATCTATTCCAATTCTAATGACATTTTGTTCCTTGTAGAGTGGATTTGGATTACTTACTTGGATTTTGTTGTTACTGGGGAGGGAGGACATAGGTAGGAAGAGAGGATGATATATGATGCTAAATGGAGCTCAACATTAAAATCACCTGCCATCTAGCTCTGGCTTAATTAATATAGAGTTCAATAGGAGAGGCATAAATTCAATAGTATAAACTGCAGACTGCCAGTAATTAAGTTCTTTATCCAATGCAACCGGACATTACCCTCTGGTTCAGCTCAGGTATATAAAAAAGAATCCTGAAGTTACTTCTCTTTAACATGTGTTTCTAGGAAAATATCCTTCAGCTTATCCCAACACTCCACACAAGCAATGCCCAAGAAGCCCTTCACCTACTTCCAGCCCACAGTAACAGACTTACCTGGTTGTTTTTGCAAGGTCAGATGAGAGGGCTACTCTGCCTTGGGCAATTTGGATAAAGAGACTGGCTTTAGGAAGGAAGTAAACAAGGGTTTCACTTTGGCAGATAGCCTAGATAAATTGAATGTGTGAGTGGAGTCATAGAAATGGGATAAGGATTAATGGAGAGAAAGAAACATGAATTTCACATTAAAAAGATTAGGGAAATCCCGACCTTTATTATAAAATATCTGTGAGCCTATAAAGATGATTTATAATACTGGAAAAGCTTTGGCTAATGCTCCTGGGAGGCTCAGAAAACATAATCCAATTTACTTGTGGTGTACAAAAGAGATATACTTTAAAATAATTGCTATTTTAAACTGTAGCCTTCATGGAGCTTTGGCATCTAACCACAACATAAGGATTAACCAAAATTGTTAAACTGCTGGTTGTTTGGTTTTTTTTATGTAATACTGTTATGTGATGTATTCCCCAGCCAGCAGCATGAAAAGCCAGCTGTGTGAGAGAATTGTGTGAACGAATGCACACACCTTGAATCGGCTGAATCACCTTGGCAGGGAAACTGAGAAACAAACTGAAAGTCACGGACACATGTCACCTCTTCATCAAGATTCTTCAGTCATGTGACTGCTATTCTTTGGGAAAACAAAGCTGTGACCATTGTACAGCAACTGTATTTTTGCAAACATGTCCTCCTTGTAGGGATTGAGTCTAACAAAACTCCCTAGAGATTCAGAATCATTTTAGTTTCAGAATTAACTGCAGAAGCAAAGCGAATCAGTGTAGGAGGAGTCTTTATCTACCTGGCTTCTAGGGTAGTCTTATTTGTCTCTTGCTTTGTAAGAGAACTAGTTTCTTGGAGGGTTTCCACAGTTTAAATTGTGCCTTAGAGAGAAGCAGTCTCCAGGAATTTGACTTATATCTGCTTTACTTTCTCCCAATCATCAGCCTGTGAATGTTTTTCTGCTACAGGCTACCCTGATTGTTTATTCCATCTTGACAGCCAGTTTTATGACATTTGTATTAAAGTAGCATCGAACCAGAGTCATGCAATTCTGTTCTAGCCCCATTATGGGTATGATGGACTTTTCAGTATTCAGCCTAGGATGGACATTAGTAAACAGCTTCTAAGGGCTAGAAACCTACCATAGTTGAGGGTCTTTCTCATGGCTGATTTATCCAGAGGTATTACTTCACAACCAAAGAATCCCAGCAACTAATCAAAAGATATTCAGCTTTAGAAAAAAAAAAGCTTTAATGTTTCCAGGCTCCTACCACCCCTCTGACAATAGATATAAATGCCAAATTGATAGTTTTTAAAATGGCTTATGATATTCATATTTAAATTGACCACAAAACTTGAATTCATTTATTAGGTCACTCATAGCAATAGTTTTTCTTAGCTGTAAAAAACATAAAGTAAAATGATTTGCATATAAATGGAATATTTGTTCATTCACTAAATAGCACGCACCCCTCGCATTTTGGACATGTCTCTGAATACTAGAGTTATCTATGTGAAGAACAGAGATACAGTCTCAGATTTGCTTTAAAATGATGATGCATGTCTGTAAACCCCAACACTCAGGAGGCTGAAGCAGAAGGATTGCAAGTTTGAAACCAGCCTGGGCCAAATCCTGCCTCACAAAACCAAAAGTAAAACAAAACTTAAAAAAAGACAAAATAAAATAAAATTACCCAGTGTAATTGTGTGGGTAGATTTAGTAGATATTAATATATGAAACATAAAGTTTTTTTAATTGTTTTGTTACACATGGGTAATTAGTTCCTGAGAGTTTGTTATTCATTGTTTGATTACTTTTTAGATATTGCATTACGATATTTGTTAAGGAAAATAACAAAGACAAATGGTGGTCCAGAAGTCTAAAATATAGAAGTAAGGAAAGGAGAGGGATAGATAGAGGAGGAGGCAGTGGGAGAGAGAGAAAGGCAGATGGTTTCTGCTATTTAGGGATGTACAGGAAGGTATTGTTCTACAAGAGTAAGTATTGTGAAAAGAGGAAAAGACTGTCATTAGTCATTAAGAAAAAAATAAATTAAAGAATCACGGTTCAGACTACTAGAAGGGTTAAAATAATTAAAATGTAAAATATGAGGACATTGGATAGTTATTAATTCTCAGAAACTCATGTAGAAATACAAACTCTTTGGAAAACCACTTGGAAGTTTATTGGAAAGCTTGACATCAGCCTACAGCATGATTCTTCCCATTTCACTCTTAGCTAGCTGCCTAAGAACATGAAAGCATGCCTAAATGAAGCTTCGTGTGCAGATGTTCATATAACATAATTTAAATAGCCCCCAAACTGCAAATAGCTAGAGCCAACTCTTCTTCAGTTCTCGATAGGACTTAACAGAGTGGGCACATCTGTATAATTAATGGACTCCTTCTTGGGAGTAACAAGAATTGAACCTCTGATAGGTGTAGAATGTGTGAATCTCAGAAGCATATGGTAACTGAGAGAAGCCATCCTAAAACACTACAGTACAGACTCTGTGTACATGCAGTATTCAGGATGCTACAGGAGCACATGAATCTAGCTAACCCATAGTGCACTGGAGATCAACATCACTCCAAGCACACACAGAGTATGGAATTTCTATACATATGACTGCCCTCAGAGGTTAGGTTTTTTTTCAGAAGCAGAGATACTTCAAAAGAAGAAAAGTAGACCCTTGTGTCTTAAAATAAGGTCCAGGGACCTCAATTATGTTACTTCTTAATTATGTTACTTTCACATATTATGTTGACAATGATGGGGGGTTGGGTGCACACTAGGTCAGCCACTACAATGTTAGTAGTGCGTATGCACACCAAGAAGTGAAATACACCCAGCTGACTTAGTTTTATGCAGCCTTCGTGCTTGTACGGGTCATAAAATACATTGCACATAATTCTGGCCATTCTGCAATTTAAAATTTACATTTAAAGCTGGTATTTTACATTATAAAAATGGATGGTAACATTTTCCCTAATAATTAAAAAAATTTAATGTTATCCATTTAAAACATTAAATGGCAAATAAAAGTACCAAGCTAAGTTGAAAGAGATTACAGAAGGAAAACACTTTTTATTTCATTACATTAAATGCCATTTTTCCTGCCTTCTGAACAAATAGTGGTGTATTTTTACTTTGCAACAGGGCCTGAGTGGTCTCAGTCCTGAAGGAGAGGGGAGGAACTTGCTATGGGAACAAAGTGATGCATGCATGTGGAGGTAAATATACTAGACACAAAGAACACAAATAAGTGATGGCAGTAGATATAATGCAAAGGGTTGCTGGTAGTAGAAAATAGTACACCCGGAGTCTACAGTGCTAAAACTCACCTGGCTTGTTGAAAGGCCTTTGTTCTCTATAACACACTGATACCAGAATCCTTAAAGAACACTCAAAACCTTGTCTAACAGTCAGTGTTGTCTATGCTTTTGGCACCTATGGATATATGTTTGGCTTCCACATAGACCACAGGTTTGGGGTAAATTTAAAGACCTACAGTTCAGCTGTATTCCAGTAAAGCTTTATCTGCTTTCATGTTATGCCCGGCAGAATGACTAAATTCTACAAAACAAGTGACAACTTGTGTTGATGAAAATATGGAGTAAAGGGACATCCATCCATTGCTGCTGGGACTGCAAACTTATACAGCCACCATGGAAATCAATGTGGCAGTTCCTCAGAAAGATGGGAATCAATCTACCTCATGATCCAGCTATACCACTCTTGGGTGTATACCCAAAGGATGCTTCAGCCTACCACAAAGATACTTGCTCAAGCATGTTCATTTCCTCACTATTCAGAATAGCCAGAGATTGGAAACAACTAGATATCCCACAACAGATGCATGGATAAAGAAAACTTTTACAAATTTTAAACATGAAATTTGCAGGTAAATGGATGGAGCTGGAAAAAAATCATCCTGAGTGAGGTGGCCCAAAATTCAAAAAGATAAATATGGTATCTATTTACTTATATGTGAATGTTAGCTGTTATGTTGATGATAAACAAGCTACAATTCATAAAACCATAGAGGTTAGGTATAGAGTAAGTGTCTCAGTTGGGGAACAAAGGGTTTATTTGACTTACACTTCCACACCACCGTTTATCATTGAGGGAAGCCGGGACAGGAACTTAAACAGGAAAGAACCCTGGAGGCAAGAACTGATGAAAAGGCCTTGAAGGATGCTGCTTACTGGCTTGCTCCCCATGGCCCAGCCTGCCTTCTGATAGAACCCAGAGTCACAAGTTCAGGGTTGGCACAACCCACAATAGGTTGGGGCTTCTCCCATCAATCACTAATTAAGAAAATGCCCTACAGCTGGAACTTGTGGAAGCAGTTTTTTTTTTTTTTCCCAATTGAGGTTCCCTCCTTTCAGATAACTCTGTTGACAGCATACTATCTAAAATGGTAAGGGGCTGGGGTATAAGGAAATAGATCTCCTACAGGAAAAGGAATAGAGTAGATGGTTATGACTAGATGGGAAGGGTTACAAGGGAAGAATCAAGTAAAAAGGGGGAGGGATATCGGAAAAGACAGCTAAATTAAGAGCCTTTTGAGGGTCAGTATATAAACCTAATATAGTAAAATCTTGCAAAAATACATAACAAATATGAAGGCAATCTAAATAAAATGGTCAAATAATGGGGGACACAGGGCCCCAGCTCAGCATCTCTTGCCACTAAATAAAGCTTCCACTGTAGGGATTGTGTTACATCTAACTGAGTTGTTGGCCAAACAATTCAAGCTCAGTGAACCCTGCAGAAGAAGTCATAAAGAGTGTGAGAGCTAGTGGAGGGAAGACACCAAGAAAACAAAACCCTCTAAATCAAAAGATTGATGCACATATGAACTCACAAGAGGCTGAGGCAGCATACATAGGGCCTCTATGGGTCTAGGACCATATGGGGTCCTAGAACTAAAAGGAGAAATGAAAACTTTCCCCATCCCTAACCTAGAAGAAATCTTCAATTGATAACCACTTGCAAATGAAAATTTACTTTCCTCCAAGGGAGTCTCACTGGGGAACAAACTACTCTTAAAGGTAGTCTTCATGCCCAGCAGTGATAACCAACAGAAAATGAACTCACTGACATCTTTGGAAGTTCCTCTGGGCTTTTCCTTTAATATATATATTATATATATATATATATATATATATATATATATGTTATTACTAATCATTTATATATTTTCTTCTCCTGTTTTACCCTGGAGGTCTTTTGTGTATACATTATGGCTTCCAGTTTAGTGTTTTTAATGGGATTCCTGAGTGTGCAAATAAGTTGGTCACTGTTTCTTGTGCCTTCTTTGGGCTCTCTACCTTCTGTTCATTTGTTTTGTCTAATTCAGATGTGTAAGTTTTTGTTTTATTATTATCCCCTAGAAGCCTGGTTGTCTTCTAATTAGACACTAAAAGGGGGGGGATCTGGACAGGAAGTGAGGTGGGGAGGAACTGGGTAGAGAACAGGAGAGGAAACTATAATCAACATATAATATTACTTGAGAAAAAATCTTTTTAATAAGAGGCAGGGAAAAAACCTTTATCTACAAAGTTGTCAGGCCATCAGCCCATAAGCCAGTACCTGCCACAGATTACGTTTTCAATGTTCTGCACAACTGAATTTTCTGGCATTTTTAAGAGTATGTAAGTCTAGGACCAACTCCCTAAGCATAGAGTATAGTCTGAGTATTTGTCAAAAGGTCTGGCTATAATTTCTTGCTCCCGCTGTAGCAGAGAAACGCCTCCCACACAGTGCATTGCCTTTTTAGAATTGACAATGTCAAGGATTCCTTTTTTTAAAAAAACAATTAACTTGTTTTTATTTTTTATTTATTTTACATATATGAATGGCTTTGCAGGAATGTATGCATGGGTACCATTTGCCTGCAGTTCCCACAAAGGCCAGAAGAGAGCACCAGATTCCCTCTTAATAGAGAGTTAATAGAGAGCTGTGAGCTGACATGGGGGTGCTGAGAATTAAACCCAGGTCTTCTGGAATAAGAGCTACACCAATCTGCTGAGCTATCACTCCAGCCCCTAGTTTGTTTTTTTTTTGTTTTTAGATAGCTTACTGCATATTTCTCTCTATAGCCTAGGCTGACCTCATACTCACAGAGATCTACCAAGTGCGTACCACTATGCCTGGCTAAGACTGAATATTTCTTAAGAAGGAACAGTTGAATGTCTTGGTTCCTTCTTTATTTTTATGTGGCTTTAATACCCTTGTCTGTCCCTTCTCAGTAAAGATTTATGACAACATGTTTTGTTTAGTTAGACTTCTAGTGGCCTAAAGGCTCTGAATGCTAACAAGATAATTTGGCAATAAACTCCAAACTGATGCAATTAAATCATGACCTGTAACAAGCTAACTGTGCCTTAATTGCAAGGTAATTGAAATTCACTTTTTAAAAAGAAATGTGAGATAGAAGACAGAGATTTTTTTAGTCACCTGGATAAACTTTTATTAAAATGGAATCACTAACTGCATCTAAGTACTATATTTTAAGGGAAAATGTACAAATTACTTTTATTTGGGGGCTTGTTGTCTTTTAAATATGGATCCAATACACTGTTTATAATGATTCTTGATTGTAACTTTGAAAAGGTCTTCACAGTACCTTTTGTGTTAATCCATGGATTAAAGTGTTCCTGGTATATTTGAGAAACATTAGTGTATGCGCTTATCCTTTGAAAAAGATTTGCATTGACATCAAAGATGTGCCTTTGTGGTGGTTGAATGAGAATTGCCCCCATAGACCTCATGTGTTTGAAATTTCCTGGCTTCCCAGTTGGTAGAACTATTTGGAAAGGATCAGGAGGTGTGGCTTCGTTGAAGATGGTGTGTCAGTAGGAGTGGACATTGAAGTTTCAAAAGCCAGTGCCATTCCCAGTCTCATGTTCTCTGGCTCCTACTTGCAGATAAAGTGTAAGCTCTCAGGCACTTCTTACTGTCATGTCTGTCTGTCTGTCTGTCTGTCTGTCTGTCTGTCTGTCTGCTGCCATGCTGCCTGCTGTGATTTTCAAGGACTCACCCTCTGAAACTGTAAACCCCAATAAGTGCTTCTCCTGTAAGCTGCAGTGGTCATGGTGTGTTATCATAGCAATTGAAAAGTAACTAAGACAGCTATGATTCATATGTTAAATAAATACAGTGAAAACATCAATAGCCTTGTGTCAGCAAGTAAGAACGGCATTGCTAAGGTGCCTTTTTCGGACACACCAACATCTGAAGATGCCTTTGAGAATCAGTTCAGTGGAAGACTCTTGGGCAAAACTGACAGATTTACAGTTTAATCTCCTGCTTACCAACCCTACAAACTGGGCTAGTCACTCTACTCTACCTGTCTGCCATGATGTGGATTTTAAATAGCTCTTAATGACTCATGTGTTGAAGGCCTGGTCCCAGCTCATAGCACTAAGGTGTCAAGTAGAATCTTTAGAAATTGGGGCCAGATAAAAGAAAATTAGGTCACTGGGGGTATAACCTTAAAGAAGATACAGGATTCCAGCCTCTCCTCTGTCTCTCTTGGCTTCCTTGGCACCGTGAGGTGAAGGGGTTAATCTAGCAGAACCCCCTATCCTGATGTGCTCCCTCACTACACCCCTAAAGTCAACTCAGACTAGAGCCTGTGAAACTGAGTTACAATCAACCCTTCCTCTTTTCAAACTTATTAACTCAGATATGTTGCTAAAGCAATGGAAATTTGAATAACATGAGTTATCCTTATCCACAGAAGAAGCAAGATTACCAAGTTGATATTGGATTAAATGAGTTGGTACATGTGAAATGTTTAGAAGTAGCCAGGCAGTGGTGGCATGTGCCTTTAATCCCAGCACTTGGGAGGCAGAGGCAGGTGGATCTCTGTGATTTTGAGACCAGCCTGGACAGGCTCCAAAGCTATACAGAGAAACCCAGTCTGAAAAAAAAAAAAAAAGAAATGTTTAGAAGTGTACCTAAAATTGTTACTGTTACCACTATTAATAAATTCCTTACCTTTAATTTTGTATTTGTTTCATAGACATTTATTTTTTGTTCCTCTTTAATATGGAGATTCTGAAGGTCCTATCTTGGGTATTTACAGGACATGGAAATGAGCCAATCATTTAATGTAAGGTGGGCAGGCAGAGAGAGGAATGTGACCTTTGCCATCAAGCACAGGACCTGTTACTAAGGAGATAGCTAAGCAAAACCACCAGAAAGTGGTTAACACCAGAGGTTAACACAGTGACAAGCACAGAAGCAATTAAGAAGTGGCCAGCCTCGGAGTATCTTCGATATAGCCCAGACAATTGACAATGTAGTTTAACCATGAAGGAGCAGGTCATCCCGGCATGAGGAGAAAGTGACAAGAGCTTGGATTAGGGCCATGTAGGAGCTTAGTTGTCAAGAAGTTGGCATTGGAAATGACCCCACAGAAAGTGGGTCACAGAGTGATCCGATTCATGTGCAGTATCCAACCACTGGGTTCTACCCTAGACTCTGAAGGATTTTAGACATCAGGTAGCAAAATAAGGTCTCTACAAACAGAACCTACCATAGAACCAAATAACAGGAATTAGAAAAGCTTGGGGAGGAGCTCAAGGAAGAGAAGATCCCATGTAATTACAAGAGAAACTTTCAGTGCCAGATCCACTGCACAGGTGGCAAAATGTTGAACCTCATAAGGTGTTTTGTAAGTTTTTTAAGTTTCTATTGACCTAAGAATTGGGAGTGAATCTGAGCTTGCAGAGAAATACCAGCTGGCTCCAGGGATTTGCATGGTGGGGAATAATAGACTGTGGAAAAGGGGAGAAAGCTAATGGGGTCTGCAAGCTGCTTGGCTTAACAGCTGTGTTATTTCTGAGCATTGTCATGGACTCACCTCTAGCAGCATCTCCATTTCTAGGAATTTATTATTAAATGCATTATCTTCTGAAATGTCACTTTTCTTCTAATGGTGTGTCAGGTAAAAGGGAATAGGTTCTGAGTCAGGCCAGACTGGCCCTCTTATGAATAAATAGATAATATTGAGTGGGTAGACCTTATACTGCTATTTTGGCTATGCTAAAGTCCTATCAGCTGCATTCAGTGTTGAGCCATATGTTGGAGCAAGCCAATTAAGAGTTGTCAATTCAGTATGATGTTGACATTATTTCAATGTATTCCCTGCTTTCCATTCAACAGTCTCACAGAATTGACTCAGCCTCCCTTCCTCCCCCAGCACAGTGACAGCATGTTTTTCCCTTTTAGGAAAGTTTGAAGTCTGTTCCTGCTGTCTCTGTTGAATGCTTTCCCTTCAGAGGTACCATGTCACGTTGCGGATCATCCCTCTTAGTTTCCAGCTTTGTGGGATGCTGCCCTTCTAAAGTGCCAGCCAAGTCCTGAAATCTGTGTCATGGTGCACCCAGTAAGCTCAGAAGGTCACAGTGAAGGGTCACATATTTCCACAAATGCTTTGTCACATCTCTCATTGACAGACATAATTTAATGCCTCTACTGTTGGATGCACACTGGCCTTAGAAACTTATTAAATAAAAGGATGTGGCAGAAATGACATTTTAGAATTCCTAAGGTGGGGATATAAAAAGCTTAGTGCTCACTCTCACATTCATAGCCTCTGTGTAAAATTCTGTGTAAAAATCTTGACATCCCAGAGGTGGTTTTACTGGCAAACTCTGTGAGAACACTTTAAGAGCCTGTGAGACTGTGTGAGAGAGACATGCATGCTTGGTTGCCCCAGCTCTCGGCCCTCAACCATCAGCTATCCCTGCAGAGGTCCTGTCCAATTGCCAGATCTGCAAGCACCAGCATGCTTGTTATTATGTGGCTTTCTGCTCTGGAACTGGTTGTCATACAGCAAGCTGACAGCTAGAACAGCTTTCTCTTCAATGATAATAGAGATGTGCAGATTAAAAAGCCTTGAGATTAGTATACCAGGTATTCAGTTGGATGAAAATTTCCTTAATTAGAAGCTAGGATGATTTCAAGAGGGAAGATTAGCATCAATGGCAATAGGTCATGTACAAATACTAAAAGAGAAGCTATATCTAAGCATTGAGCCTTGCAAAGGATGCCACCTCAAGGGTACCTTTGTGCTACATTAATCTCCGAAGCTCCAGCCTCTAGGCACCTGCCTGAACTCTCCCGCTTAGCTTCACAGATCATTCCACCTCTCCCTAAATCCATTTTCCTTGCCTTAAAATAAACTCTTATGCCTGAAGCTTGAAGTGGAATAGCAGGCCCAGGATTTACCAGGATGACCAGTGAAACAGGTAGCTACTCACCTCATGGAGTAGGTGAAAAAGAATGGCTTTGAGCCATTGCTAATGGAAAGCAATATCCTTGAATTCAGGTGTGTGTGTGTGTGTGTGTGTGTGTGTGTGTGTGTGTGTGTGTGTGTGTGTATTGTGGTCTTTTACATGAGCATGTAGCAGAAGAGGGCATTGGTTCCCCCAAAGCTGGATGGTGATACCTCCAGATGTTCTCTTATTGTACAGGATAGAAAATAGGATTCTTAAATGGAGTGTATTTTATATTTAATAATTTTTAATCATTTGAACTTTGGTTCAAGCTTTATGCAGGGTCACCTACTACACTTCCAAACCAAACACCTGAGGTTTTTAAGATTGTATTTTGTTGTGACATTTTCATGCCTACAGCATGAACTTTGGTCATGTCCACTCCCTGCCATTATTATTTCTTGTCCCCACTCTCCTCTTCTCCCCTTTGCCTCCCCAAATAGTTCCTTCTACTACTTAATGTTCTCTTTAACACATTGAAGAATTTTGAGAAGCGTGCTCCTCAATTTTCAGTGGGGTTATGAGTTACATGTTGATAAACTTATACTTTGCAATTGAAAAATACATCAGTTTTGTTGTTGTTCATCCTGGGTTGCAATATCTTAAACCAGCAGCTGTGATCACCCTTGCCATATGCTATGAAGATTCCTCATTGGGGAGTGAAGGAGGTTGGTCTCCCAGAGCACAGGGCTCTTGGGGCTCTTGGGGCCGGCAAGACTCATGAGCTCGATGAGACTCATCCCCCTAGGTTATATAAGTGGTAAGCAATGACTGGGGAACAGGACAGTGGTATAGATGGCCACTAGTTGCCCAGGGGGCTTTAATGGTACAGTTTTTCATTAGCTATGAATCTTCCATGGCACAGCTGCCTGTTGCACAGGGCACTCCCTAGTGATGAACTTGCCTTTGGGTCAACTGTATGTACTCCTCTGGGTATTGCAGTGAACTCACTAGCTCACCAGGCTGTGCTTGGTCAGAATTGTTTCTTTTAGCTATTAGTGAATATATGGTTTTTCCATCTCCTCAGGAAAACTCACAAACACTGCCACTTAACCTACAGAATATCTTAGCAACACAATGCACTGTAGATGACGGTCATTTACTCACATGACCGCATGGCTGGGAGCTGTGGCTTGTTGCCACTGCCCAGGGTCATCATAAAAGAGAAAACATTACATAGTACTCCCTTGAGAAAAGACAAAAGTTCAAATTTTAAGTCAAATTAAAATACATACACAGGTTCTACTGAATGTGTACTGCTTTAACACCATTGTGAAACTGAAAAATTCTCCCTCCAAAAACAACCCTAAGTTGGGAAATGATTGTCTCATCCATAGTTGCAAAAATACCTTGGTATTTTCCAAGCCCCACAATTACACTGAGTAACATTTAGTTTCCTTCTTACTCCAAATGTTCCACCTGAATAATAATTACATCAGTCTTTAATATTGACTCCCATTTGTTCCTTAGAGTGATTCTCGGTTATGATTAATTCCTACACTTCAGCCATCTCCCAGTCTGTGCAAAGTGTAGTGTTTGCCAATTTTTTTCTCTATAAACTTTTAAAGATATTGAGATATGACCTTCATTACAACACTAATTCTAAATCTTCCTTCTTTTATTCTCTGTTAATTTTTTTAAAAATTGTATTACTACTACTACTACTACTACTACTACTACTACTACTACTATTATTATTATTATTATTATTATTATTATTATTATTATTGGAGTGGTGTGTGTGTGTGTGTGTGTGTGTGTGTGTGTGTGTTATGGAAAGGACCATACTAAAGTGTATTGTGGAGGTCAGAAGAAAATTTTTATTCAGTTGGTTTCTTCCTTTCCTACTGAATATGAATCCCAGGTATCAAACTTAGGTCACCAGACTTGAGAAGCAAACATTTTTACCCACTGTCTTAGTTAGTGTTTCTGTTGCTGTGAAGAGCCTCCGTGACCAATGGCAACTCTTATAAAGGAAAACATTTAATTGGGGTGGCTTACAGTTTCAGAGGTTCAGTCATGGCAGCAGGCAGATATGGTGCTGGAGAAATGGCTGAGAGTTCTACATCTTGATCCACAGGCAACAGGTAGTGAACTGTCTACCACACTGAGTATAGCTTGAGTAAAGGAGACCTTAAAGGCCACCCCCACAGTGACACACTTCCTCCAATAAGACTTACTCCAACAAAGCCACACCTCCTAATAGTGCCACATGGGAGGCACTATTGGGAGGGTGAGGGAATGGGGGGGATGGATATGTAAATATGAGTAGTAATTAAAGAATGTTTTCTTAAAAAAAGCATCTTATGGCTGGGTGGTGGTGATGCACCCCTTTAATCCCAGCGTTGGGAGGTAGAGGCAGGCAGATCTCTGTGAGTTCGAGGCCAGCCTGGTCTACAGACTGAGTTCCAGGACAGCCAGGTCTGCACAAAGAAACCCTGTCTTGAAAAGCCAAAAAGAAGAATATCTTATGGTAAACAACCTTTGAATTGTCAAAAGTGTTTAATACATATAAAATTATTTTATTCTGTAATGTTATTAAATCCTGCATTAAATCTTCCTGCCCCTCGCCCCAACCTCTCCTTGCAGTAATTCTTTATACTGGTGTGATTATTTGTGTTACAAGACCTGTCAGATTTTGCAGGCCCATCCCTAGTTTAGACAGTAATTTCAGTAGTTTCCTTACACCTGTATGGGAAAGGAAGTCATTAGTCTTTATTCTTCATCAGTTGCCATGCCAATATATGTCTAGATGACAACAAAAATGTTTTCAATCATCTAACTAAAGACAGACTTTAAAATCATTATTATTGTCCTGATTTCCCAGCTAACACTTCCCAGAAGTAGGCAACTGGATCCTGAAATCCCAGTTGATTAACGCACAGAAACCATATATATGGTCCTGAAACTTTTATAACTTGAGAGTCCTCTGTAAGAAAAATAAATTTCCAGACAAACATGTTCAAGATACTCTAAAAATAAAGCATGAAGGTCTTACTCCTTCAATGTTTGTTGTTGTTATTGTCTGTTGTGATGTTAAGATTGAATCAAGGGCCTCATCCCAGCTAGGTTAGCACTGTATTGCTGAACTATCTTCCTCAGCCATGTTTGTCTTTAAAGAGGGTGAGGTAAAAGGACAATTGCTCTCCAGAGGCAAAATCAGAAAATATGATGTAGAGAGCTACTGGTGGCTGGGTTCCCAGCAGCATTGACTGATTAGTTTAGAACTTAATAAAATCTTTACACAGTGACCCTTAGGAGAGACAGAAAGAAATGGCCTTGTTGTGGCTGTTTACAATTCCATGCCATATTCACTTTAAAAATATCTCGGTTAGAAATATGAGAAATGATAGAAATTGATCTAAACTGCATAGGCAGTAATTCTTGTTTTGAAATTCTTCACGATTCAGACTGTATAAACGATAACGCTTTTGCTATACATAAACTTATTTATTAAAAGTGGAACGGCAGAAGGTAGTGGGGTGTTGCATATGTGAGCAAGATACACTGATATCTATGAAAAAGTGTTATAATGAAAGCTACTGTTTTATGTGCTAGCTTAAGTATCAATAAAATAAGAACAACAACAACAACAAAAATAAACCTTGCATGACTACCATCCAGAGAGTGGGGGAGACTTACCTGTTGATATTGAACCATATCTTAGATATACAGCATGAGAAAAGCAAGATATCAAGGCTTAGTACTATGTCTATTCTGAGCTGTTCTGCATAAGAATTCTACATAGAAATAAAAAAGAGGGATAAAAACTGGTCAAATTCATAGATTATTTGGTCACCAAATAGAATTGCACCAATGGGCTTTGGGAGCCTATTCCCTATGGAGGGATATTCTCTCAGCCTAGATACATGGGGGAGGACCTAGGTCCTGCCCCAAATGATGTGACAGACTTTGAAGATCCCCTATGGGAGGCCTCACCCTCCCTGGGGCGTGTATGGGGTGGGGGTGGGATGGGAGGTTGGTGGGAGCATGGGAGGACAGGAGGGAGAGGGAACTGGGATTGGTATGTAAAATAAGATTGTTTTTAATAAATAAAATTTTATTTTAAAAATTGAAAAAAAACAGTAATAGAAAATGTATGCAAGAGCAAATGATCAGATCTGAAACAGGAGCAGGGAGGGAGGAGAGGAGGGGAGGAGAGGAGGAGAGGGGGAAGGAAGGAATGAAGGAAGGGGAAGAGTCTCTCTAACAGTTACTGATTTAAGGACTTCCCACTAAACTGTGCCACTTCCAAACCCTAACCCTCTGGAGACCAAGGTTCTGTGTGAGAACTTTGGAGAATATTCGGCATCTAAAACCCAGAATCAAAATACAAGGACTTAATAAAAACCAATTAAAACTTCTTTGCTGCTTGTTTGGGAAGAGAAAGGTAGACATTTCTTCCTCATTTTGAAATGCCTAACAAAATTCCTGTATGAGGGAGAGCTAGAGATGTGACACATGCCTCCTTGGGTCAAATATTCAGCACGTATTTCTAAAACTGAGGTTCCTTGTATGAGAATAATTGAAAATCTACTAGTTCTCATGGGAAAATGTGTTAAAAGCTATCATGTTAAAAGCTATCATGAACTTAACTGACCATTATTTGAAGGCTCTTGAGTGTGTCTATACATCTGCTTTGTCTTAACTCCTCCCACAAAATCCTAATTCATCCCATCTCTTAAAGCAACCACCCATCAACTTTATAAGAGCTTTTTTATGTATGTCCATATTCCTGTTAAGATGCAATATACTTTATGTACTATCATAGTGTCTATCTAGAATCATTTTCACTAGATATTTACCACCTTTTGTATAAAGCCTTGGAAGTTTGCTTGGTTTTTTGTTTTTATTCTGTTTCTTTAAAATTGCCATCTGTTGCATTAACACGTTTAGTTCTGTGGCTCACTTGTTTTATTTATTCACTCATTTTTGGATTGTCTGTGTCTTTGGTATTTGCTCTTTGTTGTGCTTTTTATGTGTCCTTGCCTAGATTTTTCTTCCAATGGCTTTCATTTTCAGTGTAAGTGGACATGATGTGACCACTTGCTTTCTAGGCACACAGAGTATTCCGAGTATTCATTTTTTTCTTATCCACTTTAAAGCATTCTGGTGTTTAATGAGGCAGATAGAAATTCCACTTGGGAAGTTCCTTAAGCTTTTCCTAATCAAGCAACTATATTAAAACATTCACTAGTTGAGAATATCTGGAAACAGACAGCTGGATAACAAAGGAGAATTTCCAGTGGAGCTACCGAGCCCTCTGTAGATTCATGAGGAATTCCTTTCTTCTTGGAGACATGGATATATATAGATAACACCAATTTGTTACTCTAACCTAGAACTGTGTGGAAATGAGCTGTCCACACTGATCTTTGTCTTCCATTCTCAACCCACATAATTTATAACCTGTCTTCTACCCGAGATCTTCATCAATCCCTGTAACTAAGATTGTTACATAAAATTAAGAGGAAGCTTTGCATTTGTAAAAGAAAATGCTGTCCTCATTGGCAGTGGCCAGTGGTGACCATGGTGTGATGTAGCGTTTCACAGCAAGACGTCTCCCATCTGTTATACAAAGTGCAATTGCATTGCATCACTGATAAATATTCAATTATACAAACAAATTAACACACTGAATAAGGAGTGATATGTTCAGTTGAGATTTTTTTTGCTACCTCACTTTTCCACACTTATTTTTGAGGTTATATCATTAATCCAGTAGTTATATTTTAAACAAGTCTGTTGGTATGTTCACAGTGGCTGTGAACTGTGATTCATCTTATATACACATCCAATTACCTCTCAAAGAAAGGGTTCATAAAACAATAAACACACCAAAGCAAAGTCTTCATCTGTGAAAATTTGCATACTTTGGTGTTTTCTCAAGTTATTTTTAGAATATTGTCTTAAGCTTTAAGACAACTTTAGACAATGCCACCTTGGATAACTCCCCCTAGAAAGGCATATTGAATTAACATGAAAGTAAACCGGCATCCAAACCAGGTTATATTTCTGGGATACAGAAAAGATTTAGTATGAACCAGTCAGAGGTTATGTCAGGAAGCTGTGAGCAATGAATTTCAATTTATTGGTAACTGAGAAAATAGGATTCAGGTCACAGCAATATAATATAGATTAGTTCAGAGGTTGGCACTCTATTTAGTTCTGAATAACTACGTCTAAGTGATATAGAAAAACAAGACAAAGAAAGGAACAGCAAGAGAAGGTTTGAAGAGAGAGAAAAAACATTTGAAAAAGGGGGAAAGGGTGAACATGGGGAAAGAGTGACTTTAGAGTCAACCGAGGGGGCTATGAGCTGACTCCAAGTTTTAGTGCATCTGTGTTAGCTTTTTTCTTCTCCCTGCTTACTTTCTTGTGCACAGTAAGGACTGCAGATAGAGAAGGAAGTCATGTCCAATTTTGTCTGCATCCTGGGGAGGGGAAGGTGGATAAGGGGACCCACAGATGGGACACTGACCACACATGTGAGCAGGATACAATACTGGAATATTACTTCCTAATTCAACATCCAGAAGCATCACAAAATCCTTCTACTAAGGGTGTTTGTCATGTGCTATGACCAAGGTAAATGTGCCCCTTCACCCCAGGCAAGTGATGACTTTAGAAAACAACCTGTTTTAGCACAATGGAACCAATATCCAAAGAACATAATAATGATGATACGAATGTTTCAAGTTTTGCAATGTTCATTAGAGTGAGAAGAGATAGTGATTTCAACCTGAAGAACATTTAAAAGCAATTAGAGCTGAGTCAGGATCAAACAGACACATGGAGCTCCTGCCATCTTTGCCATAACTCTGTTTCATTTTCTCCCCTGATAATCTGTCCCATTCCAAATATAAACTCAGCCCTCCATGCTCTTTCCCCTCACAATATAGCAAACTTTATTTCCCTAGATAAAACCGTTAATCACTATCCACCCTAGAGGAATTTGTAGTTACAATAAAATCAAAGCAATAATAAAACACAAAAATACTAACATAAAATCTAATGTGGCTCCCTGTACTCTTTGATCATGACAACATAGAGCATCATTGAATTCTTTCTCACTTGCTCCAGAGAAAGTCATAGCATTTACCTTTGGTAGTAACAAACAACCGAACAAAGTGAACAAGGAACTAAAGGGTTTTTTTGTTTGTTTTTTTTGCGACAGGGTTTCGTTATGTATAGTCTGGGCTGCCCTAGAACTTGTTATAGAAACCAGGCTGGCCTCAAACTCACAGAGATCTCCCTGCCTCTGCTTCTGAATGCTGGGATTAATGGTGTCCACCACCATGTCCAGCCTTTAGGTTTTATTTAAAATTCAGGATCAATACTATAAAACTCAAGTGGTTATACCACAAGTATCAATTAAGGTGTATGAATGTGGAGAAAACCTGAAATATACAGAATGATGTAATGATTGGGTTGGAGAGATGATAGTCCACATAACCACTAGTCTAATTCTGTATCTATGATGTTGAAGTATGGTATTAAAGAAATCAATAGCTACCAAGGGAACTGTTGGTAAGGGTAAGATAGACTGACATAGTCATTAACAGGAATAGTAGGAATCCCATTCAAAATCTTAGGTGTCCATTGTTGTGCAAAGACTGGTGCACTGACTGACTGAAACTATTTAAATTTTTACTGTTATGGTTGTTTGCAGAATGGATGGCCATCATTTCCTGCACACTTGATGTATAATGTGCTTCGACTGTTCAAGAAAAAAAGCAGAAATTACAGATCCAAATGGCCATATCTTTTTCAAGTAGCTGCCCTGACAGGAGGCACATTTATTCCAACAGCATAGCCGTTGCTTAACATAGTTTGAGAAGTCTTCCTGAAATTGCTTTCAGAGCCCGAAGCTAATTTCTTTGACTATCTTCAATAGTGACAAATCTCCATCCTTTGACAGGGGATTTGATTTTTTTTTTCTTGGAGTTTGCCAAAAGTCAAGACTAGTGAATAAAGTAGTTAGCTGAATTGGATTATACTCTTTGGGTTTCAGAAATAAGGCAAGGGACAGAGTTATCGGCCAGGTTTTCTCTTGTAACTTGTGAACCACTTTAGAAGGCAATTACAAAAGAGATTTTTTCCCCCTTTTATTGAAAAGTTTTTCTCAGATGATATATCCTGAATGTGGTTTCCCCTCCTTCTACTCCTCCCAGTTCCTCCTGAACTCACCTCCCTTTCAGATCCAACCCTTTTCTGTCTCTCATTAGAAATCCAACAGGCTTCTAAGAGATAATAATAAAATAAAATTATAGTAAAATAAAATATAGTAAGATAAAACAAAAACTAATGTATTGGAATTGCACAAAACAAACCAACAGAAGGAAAAGAGCCCAAGAGAAGGTACAAGAAACAACTGGTTTGCACACTCAGGAATGCCATAAAAACACTAAAAGAAGCCATAATTGATACACAAAGGACCTGTAGGGTAAAAACAAAGCGTGAAAAACACACATATAAATAAAATAAAACACAATAATTTGTTTTTAATGAAAAGCCCTGATATGACATTTTGAGACAAGGAACATCCAAAGATGCTGTTGTGTTTGTTTTCTGTTGATCATCTACCACTGGGCGTGCAGCCTATTTTAAGAGTAGCTTGTTTTGCCAGTGAGATTCCCTGGGGAAAGCAAATTTTCATTTGTAAGTGGTTATCAGTTGTAGATTGCTTCTGGGTTAGGGTTGGGGACATGTTTCTACTTCTCTTTTCAATTCTAGGAACCCACTTAGTGCAGACCTGTATAAGCCTTATTAGTGCTGCCTCAGTCTCTGTGAACTCATATGAGTATTGCTCATGTTGATTCAGGGGGCCTTTCTTTCCTGTGTACTGTATCTCCTCCAGCTCTTACACTCTTTCTACCTCCTCTTCTGTGGGGTTCCCTGACCTCTGAGGGGAGGGGTTTGACGGAGATATTCCTTTTGAGGTTAAGTGTTCCAAGGTCTCTGGACTCTCATTCTTTGTATCATGTCTGCTGTGAGTCTCTATATTTGTTCCCACCTATTTATTGCAGAGGAAACTTTTCTGATGATGGCCGAGAAAGGCAGTAATCTATGAATATAGCAGAATGTCATTAGGAGAATTTAATAGCTGCATGTTTTGTTTTGGGGTGTTTGTTTCTAGAAGAGCAGTATTTGATTTTATCCTAGGTCCTTGGAGTATTCAGTCTCAGGTCCT